>NW_024092507.1:0-14959 GCF_014356525.2 Nilaparvata lugens | reverse complement strand
GCAAGGAAATATTATTTGAATTATGAGATATTATTGTTTAAAGTAATCGATCATGCAACAATGTTACCATATTATTTGAAATGATTAGAATTGAATTATTGTTTAAAGTATTCGATCATGCAACAATGTTAGCAATATTTCCTTGAAGTGATTAGAATGCAAAGGATATATTATTTGAAATGATAAGAAATTGAATTATTGTTTAAAGTAACCGATCATCCAACAATGTTACCAATATTTCCTTGAAGTGATTAGAATGCTAAGGAAATATTATTTGAACTGATTAGAAATGGAATTATTGTTTAAAGTACTCGATCATGCATAAATTATTTGATACTATATTATTTGAAGTGATTAGAACATTCATGCATCAATTATTCGTTACCAATATTATTTGAACTGATTAGAATGCAAAGGAAATATTATTTGAAGTGATTAGAAATGAATTATTGTTTAAAGTATTCGATCATGCAACAATGTTATCAATATTATTTCAATAACTGATATTACTCACTTTATGCAGAGAATGTCAATTTGATGATGACAATTCGATGATAATCGATCAATAATCTATCGATCTCTAGTATAATCTGAAACAAATAAGACACTAATCAAATATTTTTCAACAGAGACGAGCTGGAATGGAGCATGACTCCTCACTTGCCCCGCTAATGAAGGAGGTGGAGGGCGCGGGAGAGTTGGACTTTGTGCAACTAATCAACAATCCTCAGCCAAAACCATGGATCCCGCTGAGGGAGTTGAAGGAGCGCACTCCCTACCCCATCATCGGAGCTCGAGAGGACACAAACCAGCACGGTCGGCGTGTAATTTTAAAAATAAGGAATGCAGGAAGCAAATGTGAGGTGTATCTACCTCAAAGATTTGCTTCCTGCATTACCAGAGAAAAAATAGAACATTTTAACATCAACTGTAAAAATTTTGTGTTGCTGGTAACACATAGGTCGCCGAATTGGTCGGATATAAAAATTGTTATTGCCTAACAATTTTTATATCTGTATACAATTCGTCGACCTATGTGTTACGAATTGTATAGATGTATGTATGTGTGAAAGTAGTATTAGTAGCGAAAAATTGTGTACATATTTGATAAAAAATTGTTTTCAATTCTTACCTGTTCACAATGAATAGTAGAAACACACAGAAGAAGGAATGCTGGTTCAGCTGCTCTGTTGTGAATGATATTTTAATAAGGTGACTGGGTCTTTTATAGTTTGATGCGAGCATGCTCAGTAGTCTTTACCGCTACACAGCCGTACACCCAAGCGGCACTGGCTTCGCTGACTCGCTCGCTCCCTCCCACATCTGCAGATGTGGGTGGGCGCACCTCCCCCTTTTCAAATTGACTTCACCTTTTCAGATTTGAAATAATATTCTAATCATTCAAGCAATGTATCATAGTGTGTGAATTCATTTCCAACTCGATTGAAAATTAAACCAATTCAATTTTCTTTTGATTAAGTTGGTGTATTGATTAATTAACCTCAGTTAATGTTCAACCATCGAGTTGAAAGGTAAGAAAATGGTATGTAGGAGAAAGCAGAGTTCGAGGAAACAAGGTGAAGGAATCTTGAGTTCAGCGGCAAAACTTTTTAAAGGTGTGTCAGGTTTGGCAGGTAATGTGACATCAACTATTCTAAATAAGGTAATTGATAACCTCCAGGAAGAAATTCACCTCCCGGGGGGCTACGAGTGGTGTGGGCCGGGCACAAAGGTTAATGAAAGGTTAAAGAGGGGTGATCAAGGTATAAATTCATTAGATAGAGCTTGCAAGGTACATGATATAGCATATACGCAAAATAGCGATAATAAAACTCGAGCGGTAGCTGACAGAGCTCTAGCAAACGCTGCATGGGGCATTTTCAAAAATCCTCAAACACCCCTTGCCAAGAAAGCACTTAGCTATCTTGTTACAAACGTCATGAAAGCTAAAGCGGCGTTTGGTGGGTCTTTGAGAAAGAAGAAGAAGAAGAATGAGAGGAGAAGTTATAGTAACGATATTAGACCCAAAGCTATAGCTCAGTTGAAAAAGCATATTGCAGGAAAAGGCTATTTTTTGAAGCCTTTTCCTAGTATTAGTGGAGGGAGAGTTTTAATTCCACCCCTACCCCCATCATCATATGGAGTGAGTTTATTCCCTCAAAAACAAGTTAAGAAACGTAGAACAACAAAGAAGAGTAGGAAGAAGACAAAGAAGAAGGCATGAATATTGAAGGAGAATTGAGTAATTATGATTTGATTGATTGGTCGAAATTATTACAGATTCAGCTAAGAGGATATGCTAGATGCATTACCCAAAAAAATTCTAAAAAACGAGAATGCCATTGTGAATTTAGCAAGGAAAGCGAGGATGGCACACATTGGGTAGCATATAAGAAAGTTGGCTCTAATGTTTGGTATTTTGATCCAATTGGAAATTCACAACCGCCATACGAATTGGACAAATATTGGAAAAAAGAAAATGGAGTAAATATATTTTATAATGTAGAGCATATGCAACCATTAAATAGCGATTTTTGTAGTCATCTTACATTATTGTTTCTTGCAAATCAGTTGTAATTAAGTGTTTGTGCTGAACGCACACACACACACACACACACACACACACACCACACACACACACACACACACACACACACACAAGATGGTGTTATTACATTAAGATCTAACATGAGTAACCTCTATGAACATTTACAAGAAATTATAGAATTGGATAAAAATCGTGAATGGGAAATTGGATTGATTAATTTTTCTAGTTACAATAGTATTGCAAACATTAACAAAGGAACAAATTCCAGCTTCAAATATGGTGATAGATTAATCGAGTTGGATACGGTGGATATGAAGTTGAGGATATTATAAAATCTTTAAAGAATAAATTGAATATTGATGAGAAGAAGAATAAACTTATTATACGCCCAAACGTAAATACTATGAAGATTGAAATTCATTCTGATAAACCCATTGATTTAACACGTACTGATTCGATTGGAAAGATACTTGGTTTTAATAATGTTGTTTTGCAGCCAAATAAATGGCATTATTCTCAGCATTTGGTTAACATAACAAGCATTGGTAGTATTGTACTCGAGTGTAATTTAGCATGTGGTAGTTACTCTGACGGAAAACAAAAACATATAATCTACGAATTTTTACCAAAGGTTCCTAGCGGCTATTTAATAAACGAAGTACCATCACCGATTATTTATGTACCTTTGAATACGCATCGAATTCAAACTATTAATGTAAAGGTAACGGACCAGAACGGATCGTTTATTGATTTCCGTGGAGATACAATTACAATTAGGTTGCACATACGTGAAAAACAAAAGTAAACGTAATGGGTTATCTTGTTTTCAATCCACGTTCAAATAAGACAAACAATGTCATTAGAGAGACGAACGTGAGAGCGTCAACACCTAAAAACAAACGAGCTTTGTCGGCTAAAAGTGCGAGAATATTAGAAAAGTTGGGTTTTATAGTTGATTGGCGGAATGTTAGGAGGAGCGGCAGCAATTAGTGAAATTCTGGACGTGGAGACAGACCTTCAGTTTTATAATGATATAACCAAATTCCAATTTCACACTCATACAGTTTATTCGGGACAGGAAATAAAAAACTCTGACGAGGCGCGTATTGGCATAAATTCTTTAGATGTCTATTCTTTACCTTGCAAATCATTTATATTTATTGAGGGAACAGTTAACTGCACAAAA
Organism: Nilaparvata lugens; assembly: GCF_014356525.2. Taxonomy (NCBI): domain Eukaryota; kingdom Metazoa; phylum Arthropoda; class Insecta; order Hemiptera; family Delphacidae; genus Nilaparvata; species Nilaparvata lugens. Next base: position 11,225 of record NW_024092507.1, on the reverse strand, counting down.
CCGGGAACAGACCCAGCCGATGCACCAGTTGCAGCAGACTATAAATTAAGCAGTAACGTAATTGGCAACCTTTTTGACGAAATACGATATGAATTAGCAGGTCAGCAAATTTCTAAATCAAGATTGATTGGATTAACATCCACAATTAAAGCTATATTAGTGAAAAATACTCTCGATAAAAACACATATCACTTGGCTGGTTTTGACAGAGCAGGATATGAGCTAACAGATGATAAATTCACTTTCTGTGTACCGCTGAAATTAATCCTCCCGTTTTTTGAAGATTTTCAAAGAATAATTTTAAATTTGAAACAGGAACTTGTCTTATTGAGGTCACCGACAGACCTAAATTGTGTTGAGTCTACAAGTGGAACAAGCGTTAGTGTGAAAATTACAAAACTGCAATGGAGAATGCCCTACATAACTTTAGAAGATCATGTAAGACTGAAATTTTTGAGACTGCTCGATGCTGACACTCCACTGAAATTAGGTTCCCGCCATTGGGAAATTTGTGAATTACCAAATTTGCAAAATTCACTTAACCATTCTTGGGCAGTTCACACCACATCGAGTTTTGATAGTCCAAAATACGTTATAATTGCATTTCAAACTGATCGTGAGAATAAAATTAAAAAATCAATATCTAATTTCGATAGCTGCAGTATTTACAATGTTAAAGTATATTTGAACAGTGAGTATTATCCATATGAAAATCTGCTAGGTAAAAAGGAGGTATTATACCGCATGTTCCTGGATTTCGCGCCCTCGTATTATAATCATTCAATCAATAGCGAACTCGGAACAGAAATTGACTTTAAAACGTTTTGTGAATCAACACCGCTGATTGTTGTAGATTGTTCACACCAAGCAAGTCATTTGAAATCATCGACAGATGTTCGTATTGAAATGGAATTTAATAGTGCAGTACCTGCAAATACTTCTGCCTATTGCGTTTTAATTAGCGATCGTGTGATGGAGTACACACCTCTGACGAGCATGGTGAAAGATTCAGTTATTTGCGCAGCGCCTATATAAGGTGTGCATTCTGCTCATTTAGTTCATTATCAGTTTTACCTTTGAACAGACAACATGTCCTATTCTTTGTGTTCTGATATTTTGGACAAGCCACAAACTCGCTCTATTGGTATTCAGTGCGATCTTGATTCTGATAGTTTCTATTATGAAGCAAGGTGCAGTACACCGAAGCTGCTGCAGGTGGAGGAGGAGAAACGAGAAGAGGATGAGGGGAGGGAGAAAGACAAAGGATTCAACGAGCCCGCCGAAGATAAAGAAGTGGACAAGGAAGCGAGTGCGAAAATTGCTACAGTTGATCTTCACTGGTTAAACAAGATTGTAATCAAATTATTGTGAAAGAACTTGCCATAATTGATCAGTTTAATAATTATATTGTGTTCCATTTCAAATCACTATTTGCAATACAGAATTGGAGTGCAAAATTACCATGTTACATCATTATACAATTTTGCACTCAATTCTGTCTTTGCAAATAGTGATTTGAAATGGAACTCAATATAATTATTAAACTGATCAATTATGGCAAGTTCTTTCACAATAATTTGATTACAATCTTGTTTAAACCAGTGAAGATCAACTGTAGCAATTTTCGCACTCGCTTCCTTGTCCACTTCTTTATCTTCGGCGGGCTCGTTGAATCCTTTGTCTTTCTCCCTCCCCTCATCCTCTTCTCGTTTCTCCTCCTCCACCTGCAGCAGCTTCGGTGTACTGCACATTGCTTCATAATAGAAACTATCAGAATCAAGATCGCACTGAATACCAATAGAGCGAGTTTGTGGCTTGTCCAAAATATCAGAACACAAAGAATAGGACATGTTGTCTGTTCAAAGGTGAAACTGATAATGAACTAAATTGAGCAGAATGCACACCTTATATAGGCGCTGCGCAAATAACTGAACTTCTTTCACCATGCTCATCAGAGGTGTGTACTCCATCACACGATCGCTAATTAAAACGCAATAGGCAGAAGTATTTGCAGGTACTGCACTATTAAATTCCATTTCAATACGAACATCTGTCGATGATTTCAAATGACTTGCTTGGTGTGAACAATCTACAACAATCAGCGGTGTTGATTCACAAAACGTTTTAAAGTCAATTTCTGTTCCGAGTTCGCTATTGATTGAATGATTATAATACGAGGGCGCGAAATCCAGGAACATGCGGTATAATACCTCCTTTTTACCTAGCAGATTTTCATATGGATAATACTCGCTGTTCAAATATACTTTAACATTGTAAATACTGCAGCTATCGAAATTAGATATTGATTTTTTAATTTTATTCTCACGATCAGTTTGAAATGCAATTATAACGTATTTTGGACTATCAAAACTCGATGTGGTGTGAACTGCCCAAGAATGGTTAAGTGAATTTTGCAAATTTGGTAATTCACAAATTTCCCAATGGCGGAAACCTAATTTTAGTTTAGTATCTGCTTAGAGCTAGACCTGAAAACACGTGTGGTGTGATCTTTTTTATACAGATGAGCACGAGCCCCTTCTAGTACAACACGTGCATCTCATCAATTTAGAAAGAGAGATATATCTTTCTCTCTTTTCACCCCCTCATCTATAGTGAGAGACACATGTCAAACATCTGGGAAGCCGTTAACATGCAGTGTTATGGTTTTTCAAAATTCAAAAAATTAACTCGTCTCTTGATGTCAATTTCATTTAACGAATTTGATTCAATTGCGAAGAATATTAAATTTTCAACAGGATGTCTAGATGTTGATTTACCGTTAACAAAAACAGAAAATGTACACTTTCCAATTTTATCTGAGATATTCGAAGTGCTCGATATACTAGACAGCGGTCATCTACATTATGATTGTACAAATGATTCAGCATTATCTGTTGTTAAAAATTCCGATGAACTTTGGAAATGCTTGTACGATATTGCAGATAAAAAATGTAAAAGAACTTAGATCATTGTAGAGATTCACTAGTACAGTATAGCATTAGATGTGAGAGAGAGAATTTCTCAATTCACTAGTATAGTATAGATGTAGAGAGAGTCATTGACCTCACTCTGGATTCACTAGTAAAGCATTAGATGTAGAGTGATAGGGTTCACTTAATCTGTCAGTATAGCATTAGAGTGAAGGATTCACTTTAATTGTCAGTATAGATATGAGAGGGAATTTTTCCCTCTAAAAGGGAAATAATTTTCCCTCACTTTATCATCCCCCTCATCTATACTGGAGGAGAGAGAGAGAGAATTTCTCAATTCACTTCAATCTGTCAGTATAGCATTAGAGAAATGGATTCGCTTTAATTTGTCAGTATAGCAAAAAGGATTCACTTTAATTTGTCAGTATAGCATTAGAGAAATGGATTCACTTTAATCTGTCAGTATAGAGAGGGAATTTTTCCTCCTAAAAGGGAAATTATTTTTTTCCCTCACTGAGAGGGAATTTTTCCTCCTAAAAGGGAAATTTTTTTTCCCTCACCTGGGGAGGGGGAAGGGGAGAGAGAGAGAGAGAAAGATATATCTCTCTCTTTTCAACCCCCTCACCACCACTGGGCAGGGGAAGGGAGAAATCTATTTTCAGAACACCCCCCACCCACCAGGCGGGGGGAAGGGGAGGCGGGATGGACGAGGGGGGAGAGGGGAGGGGATTTCGAGCAAAAAAGTCCGTCTAAACTCTTAGTTTCTATCTACTCACCTCGCCTGAATATATAATTTGAGCCGTCAATGGGCCTTACGACTGTCATACTTCAGCTGGGGACCGACAGTTGACGTGCCCATCCGATAGCACGAAATGTATAAATCTCTCTCCGATTAGTAAATTCATGGAGGAAGAGTGCAACTTTTCCTCCTGAAGACGGAAACGCTTAGGTTATCAGTTATCACCTCGGCTAGAGGGCAACACACTCATCAACAGAGACGTAAGCAGACAGACAGAGGAGAAATCAAACGTCGAATCAAATAAGATAAATCATCATTTACAGAATAAGATACATCTACGATCTACAGTTATAATTAGAATATTTTTACACAAATTTAATGTGTACACAAAGTTACAGTCTGGGTGTGGGGAATGAGTTCTGTTAATTTACATAATATTATAATGGTTGAGGCAAGGTGGAGCGACGAAGGAAGCTTTAAGATTGAGAGAGTTAATTTTACGGTAATGCATATATCTAAGAATGGTGGGGCACTTAGTTCTTCATCATCTAATTGCATGCATCAACACTGTCAATCTTGAAACGACATTTTTCACTCCGCCATGCTATTATTGCTATTATTTCGCCACCTGAACCATCTCGCCATCGGTGGACAATCATCCCGAAGTAGAAAAGTACTTGTTTTCTGAGTGCAACTGAGTTTAGCTCATAAATGAGGAAGAGAGTCATCTTACTAATGAACTCAGTTATTCTAAGTCAGTATAGTGACATAGAATAAGCCAGGAGTGCACACCGGCGGCCCACGGTTCTTCATGCAATATTATATTTTCAAAAGTCAGAATAAAACTGCAAACAAAAATCATCAATCCAATAAGTTGAATTACTTCCTTGAGTTAACCCTGTCTATTTTCTTAAAATATGCCTCTTTGTCTGTATCTCTCGTAGAGATGAGAAGAGGCAGACACTGTCCCATCCGTTTCAATCTTATGAATGTATCATTTTATCTCAATCCTAACATCCCACCAGTCTCCTAGGTCGAAATTATTCGAGATTTTATAAGTATTCAATTTTATTAGCTATTTAGGAGAGGGCAGAAAATTTACAATACAGGTAATATATGGGGGCTTGGGCCCCCTACTATTCATTTAAAATTGCATTTGGCTCTCATTTACTTGAGGGTTTAGCACCCCTGAAATATCATACAGGACTTCTCTCATTGAAATGTTATTAGAAGTTGATTCACATGAATACTTATATCATTGATTAGCCTTCAAAACTGATTGGGTTTGAAAAATATATCATTGTCTACACAAAAAATCTCGGTGTGATATCCCATAAATAGTAAATGTTTTTGACATTATTACAATAAGAAATAAGTAACTTTCATTCATTGTTATGTAGATTTTCAGATATTCCTATTCATATAAAAGAGTGTACAAATATATTTTAGGTTGATATATATGGTGCTTGCGGACGACTGAATTGCCCTCGATCTGCGGCAGAGAAGTGTTTCGAGATGTTGGACACTAAGTACAAGTTCTACTTAGCCTTCGAGAACTCCAACTGCAAGGACTACATCACTGAAAAGTTCTTTGTCAATGGTCTTGGGTGAGTACACAGCATTATATCCATAGATGAGAGATAATGTAGCCTTAAGCTGGATTTCCACACACACTGACAGTGATATAATAGTAATATAATTATTTACTAAAGAATTTTAGGAAATTAATTTATAAATTCGTTCAATTAAGGAATGTCCTTCCTATCTATCAATTAAGAATGGTATTCTTGGCACTGTTACAGTCAATTATCTGCTATGGTATTGTATCCTGGGGAAGTTGTGGGAGTTCAATTTTGCAACCTCTCATAATTCTTTATAAAAGAATAATAAAAATATGTTTAAAGAGACCTATAGGATATCCAACCGAAGTATTGTATAGAGAATTTGGCGTTTTTAATGTTGATACCCTATTTGAAATAAATCTTTTGAAGTTTGTGTATTTAAGACGTTCAGAGTTTCCAGTTATGGATGAACATGTATATTCCACTCGTCGAAATCTTGCTAATAAATTAAAAGAACCCTTCACAAGAAGTAGAGTGGCCTCCTTACATGCTTTTGCTAAGGGACCACGACTTTCCAATAAACTGCAATCAGATATATCAGATGCACCCAGTTACAATTTGTTTAAGAATAGACTTAATCGCTTCTATGAAGAAAAACGTTAATAGAGGTGTAATATTATTTACATTTTTTTGCTGTCTTCATTCAAATGTAATTTATGTTAAAGATTCATAATCCCATCTTGTGAAAAGCACACTGATTATTGTATAAAATTTACTTATTGTTTGATACCTCAAAATTGTTATTGTATTATAATTAAGTTGACTCAACTAGAGAGCGAGAAATCCCTCAACACAGGTTTAGCCTAAAGAGGGATGCACTGTGGTTTTTTCTGTTACATGCTTAATATTATTATCTATGTTCAATTATTATGCTTAAGGTATGTATCTGTATTACCAATTGTAATGTTCAACCATTATGTTTAATGTATGTATATATTTCCGCTGTAAATAACTAATAGTGAGTAGGTTTTTGATTTTGTATTAAAATTTTTCAAATAAAAGTGCAATATTTCTAAAGTTTTTAATTTATAGTGATACGTTCTGTGATTCATTTAGAGTATAACATCATCCTTCAAAATTCAAAATTTTCAAATCATTATTCCTGGACCGAAAATCATGTGACGAAGCAGTGTGTGATTGCATAACCTTAACTTTTGGACAACATAAACATTTTTTCAAAATTTTTGAAGAGAAATAGTACAGGCTCAGCCTAGTTTTTCCTCCAATGTCATAATTGTATTATGATTATGGTGTTCTATACAATAAATGGATGAAATGAATTCCCATAAGCTCTAATTGAACTATTCCCAATCAGTCCGACCGAGCGATTATGACTAATGCTATTAGAACTTATGAGGATTATATTTTCACTGTTCACTGTCACTGAGGCATGGGAATCCAGCTTGTTATTTATTGTTTATGAAGGGACGGATTCAAGGATCTAAAGGTTCAAAGAACCCCACACGTCAACCGAAGCTTATTGTGTTCCCAAGTAGTATGTTAGCTAGGCAAACCGATACCTGTGTTCTTTAAAAGAACCAGGAGTTTTTACCTTTACTAACATCCCATTCATCACCTTTTAGTCGCCTCCTGCGACAAGCAGGGGTACTGTGGGTGAATTCCGGTTTTTATTAACACATTCTTGAGTACGATGTTCGACTCAAAGTTCCCCCAACCCACAGGGGGCAATCCAGCTTCATCTTTCCTATATGAAATACCTCATTAATGAACTGTAGCCTATCTTCTACTTCTTTCGATCTTGTTTTTGGAGAGACAATAATTATAATTACTTTGGAAGAGAATGATGTTTTGTCAGTTAGTTGAATTTTTTTTTTTTTCAAATTCAAATCAAATTTTATTCACAATTTCAAAAAAAAAAACAATTTAGGGTCCTGCCAAACCTGTAGGTTTTTCGGCGGGTGCCCAATCACAAAAACAATATTAAGAACATAATTAGGTAAGTTTACTAGGAATTTTTATGACATTCGAAGTTCGAAATAAATAAAGAAAAAGACAATAATATGTAATGTAATAAAAACAGGAAAGTATAAACTAAAAAATAACTTTACAAAGTTTGGCAATTGAATTCATTACAAAAATATTGATTCTCGTAGTATAGATTGTATTTAAGTAGAAATTGTAGGAGGGCGTAGCCACTATCTTGAAACTGAATACATACCCATTTAATAATAATAATAATAATAATAATAATAATGTCTCTGGTCGAGACATTATTATTATTATTATTATTTGCTCTACAGTATACTAATGTTCAGTTGGTTTTCCAGCTCATTGAAATTCAAGTCTCTGAAAATTAAAATTATTGTCTTTAGTAGGACTGTCATGGCTATAGTGAGGTTCAAGTTGTAATGGCAGTCGGGAAAGACAGCTTTGCCGATTTTTTGCCTTACCACTGCCTTCTATAGAAGATAGCTGGTGTAATACCGGTAACTGTTCATCCATGTTGAAAATGATCAATTACATTTCAGTTGTCAAACAAAATGTTTCAATGATTAAAATAATACATTTAATAATTGAAATCGAATATTTCGTATATAAATTATAGATCTTGATTATTGAAAAACGATATGGCATCATTGCGGAGCTAGAAAAGGATAGCGCTATATTTATTTATTTATTTATACATTGATACATAGGATAGCAACACCAATGTTAATCAAATACTGCCATTATAACGTGGACCTCACCACTATAGTACTCGTTAAGTTCTCTAAAGCTCATTTATTAATTATTCCGTTGATGTTTCTCATCCACAGACGTAACGTGCTCCCAATCGTGATGGGCGCGCCACCCGAGGACTACGCCAAAAGCGCGCCACGTCACTCCTACATCCACGTGGACGACTTTGAGTCGCCCAAACAGCTGGCCGAGTACCTCCACAAGCTGGACCAGGATGACGACCTCTACAACTCCTACTTCAAGTGGAAGGGCATGGGAGAGTTCATCAACACCCACTTCTTCTGCCGGGTCTGTGCCATGGTCCACGATGACTACCCCACAAAGTCCTACCGGGACATCAACGAGTGGTGGAGGGGGCGGGGGTTTGTACCAGCGGCACCTGGCGCAAGAGTAAGGGCTGGTCGCACAATAGTAAGGTGCACGAGAATATTTTTCAATAGCTAAGGGGGTTTTTTTTCGGTTGGCAGGATCGAAAAGTTGAAAAAACTCTCAATTCTAGAGTCCGATACCCGATCTAAACTTGAAATAATATTCAATTTCAATAGACGCGGAGTAAGGGCTGGTCGCACAATATTAAGGTGCACGAGAACATTTTTCAATAGCTAGGGGTTTTTTTTCGGTTGGCAGGATCGAAAAGTTGAAAAAACTCTCAATTCTAGAGTCCGATACCCGATCTAAACTTGAAATAATATTCAATTTCAATAGACGCGGAGTAAGGGCTGGTCGCACAATATTAAGGTGCACGAGAACATTTTTCAATAGCTAGGGGGTTTTTTTCGGTTGGCAGGATCGAAAAGCTCAAAATACTCTCAATTCTAGAGTCCGATATCCGATGTAAACTTGAAATAATATTCAATAGACGCGGAGTAAGGGCTGGTCGTACAATAGTAAGGTGCACGAGAATATTTTTCAATAGCTAAGGGTTTTTTCGGTTGGCAGAATCGAAAAGTTGAAGAACTCTCAATTCTAGAGTCCGATATCTGATGTAAACTTGAAATAATATTCAATAGACGCGGTACCGTACAGTAAGGTGCACAATAACATTTTCTAATAGATAAAAGGGTTTTTTTCGGTTGAAAGGATCGAAAAGTTGAAATAACGTTTAATTCTAAACGTAAGTCTGATGTGATGTAAACTTGTAATACTGGTCGCAGTATATTCAGGTGCAAGAAACCATTTTCCAATAGCTACGGGGTTTTCTTCGGTGGGAGAATCGAAAATTTGAAAAAAACTTTCAATGTTAGAGTCCGATATGTGATGTACAGTTGCAATGCCCAAAAGTCGTGGTAGAGTCAGGTGCAAGTAACCATTTTCCAATAGCTAAGGGTTTTCTTCGGTTGGGAGAATCGAAAATTTGAAAAAAAAAGCAAGTAACCATTTTCCAATAGCTAAGGGTATTTTTTCGGTTGGGTGGATCGAAAAGTTGAAAAACTTTCAATGCTAGAGTGTGCAACCTGGGTCGATGTCAAACGAGGCAAACGACAGAAGAGTCCTGCGACAGTCGAGACCAGCGACGGTACAGACCTACGACATTCGAGACCTGCGACGGTAGAGGACTCCTGAAAAAGAGGTCTCAAATGTCGCCTGCCTTAGGCGACAGTTGAGGCCTCTCTAATTTCTATACAGCCCCGACAGTCGAGGCCTGCGACGGTAGAGGATTCCTGAAAAAGACGCCTCAAATGTCGCCTGCGTTAGGCGACAGTAGAGGATTCTTCAATTTTCGTACACTCCCGACAGTCGAGGCCTACGACCGTAGAGGACTGGAAAACAGTCCTCTACTGTCGCAGGCCTCGACTGTCGTCGGTCTCGACTGTCGCGCCCCCGTGCAACCTACTTGTAATATTCAATAGAAGCAGTGCACGTAACCATTTTCCAATAGCTAAGGGTGTTTGTTTTTCAGTTGTGATTTTCGGAAATTGGGAAAAATGTATTGTATAATGTTATATGATTCAATAATGTGATGTGAATATAAACTTGTAATGATATACCATAATGCAGTAATAGATTTGGGAGGTATGTTCCGATCGGCAAGATCGGATAGTTGTATTATAATATTATTATGTGATGTGAACTTCTGATGAAATACCTACCATATAATTCAACAATAGAAGCTGAGGGAGTTTTCTCGATAGGCAAGATCTAAAAGTGACAAGACCTTTTGTTACAATTACATTGTAAACGTATTATAATATTTCAGTGAGACTGTGATAGTCTATGTGTGAGTTTATATTAACAATCGCTTGTAATATTGAGTACAGTATTCCATAGAGAATATTTCTGAAGAAATTATCGAATCATGATAGCATTGAACAGCAGTTGCTAAATAATGTTGAATGGTTCATGGTACTGTTGATTTCCGAATAGATCATTATGAAGTCGATCTCAAAATCGTATTATTGAGAAGCTGAAGATAGAAATAGTTTAAGAATTGTGACATGTTAAGTGAATGGTTACCAATATATTAACTATCAGGACATGAACAGGTAAAATTATTGTTAACATGTAACATGAGTAGGTAGTTCACAGGAAATTAATTGTCACAGTTTAAAAATTGTGACAAGTCAAGTGAATACTTACAAATATATTCAACAATTAGAGCATGAACAGGTGAAATGATTTTCAACAGGTAATATAAGTAGTTTACAGGTAATCAAGTGGAAGATGAACAATAACAATCCATACTTCTGTTTGAGTTAAGGCTTATGTCCACTGTCCTACAGGTAAAGGAGAAGAGCCTTAGTGGAACATGCAAAAGTAGGTGAAATTTAATAAACCGTATCTTCACTTGCATCCAGTACCCACATGCAATTTGCCCACAGAACTCATGCAATTTGTTAGTAATTGAATGTAATTCAATTTTGCATAGTACGTAGCTTCCATAGCTATGTTTTTAGCATGGAAGTCTTTTCATTTTTTTGGTGTCTGTTAACATTTTTTTTAGATTTTCAGACAAATAATGAAATAAATTATGGGAGGTGAGAGGTCTCGATACAATAGAGTTGCTTATTTTTCTAGGGACTTGATAGTTCAGTTTTGAAAAAGGAAGCTGTTATCAGTTGAAAATTAATTGAAGATTGAACTAACTTATTAAAAATGTAGAATGAGACAAGATAATATTCTCTTGTGCTTGAGCGTTCATAGAAAATGAGGTTCCAAAATAACAATTTAATTATATTCATATTATTATGTACTATATGGATGAATAAGATTTGATCAAGTTTTTATATTATGTAG
>NW_024092506.1:0-15445 GCF_014356525.2 Nilaparvata lugens | reverse complement strand
AAAGAAGAAGAAGAAGAATAAGAAGAAGAAGAAGTCAAAGAAGTAGGAGAGAAATAACAATAACAAGAAGAAGACAAAAGTGAAGAAGAACAAGGAGAAGATGAAGAAAGATGAGAAGATGTGGGAGAAGGAGAAGGAGAAGAAGAAGAAGAAGAAGAAGAAGAAGAAGAAGAAGAATAAGAAGAAGAAGAAGAAGAAGAAGAAGAAGAAGGAGAACGAGCAGTAGCAGAAGAAGAAGAATTACAAGAACAAGAACAAGAAGTAGCAGAAGCAGGAAAAAGAAGAAGAATTACAAGAACATGAACAAGAAGAAGAAGTAGCAGAAGAAGAAGAAGAAGTCAAAGAAGTAGGAGAGAAATAACAATAACAAGAAGAAGACAAAAGTGAAGAAGAACAAGGAGAAGATGAAGAAAGAGGAGAAGATGTGGGAGAAGAAGAAGAAGATAGGCCTAACCAAATGGGAAATAAGAACAGAAAAAGATCAAGTACAAGAAGTAGACACTAATAGGATTGGTGACAGCTGTTCGAGAAACATGAAGGCTTTCACTCGTATTTCAAATTTTATTCACCAACTTCTTGAAGTTGTCTTTAATTAGTGATGTAAATCAGGGCGAGCAGAGGATGCTTTGCTTAGCTCTATATGGAGATGAAGACAACTCAAATCTGAATACAAAGTGGAGTCTAAGTAGGTCGCTGCTTGCATGATGCTTGTATTGGCATTTCGATGAAACAGAGAGTATGAACATGAAGAATGTAGTACCTATGAGAAATTCTGGGGGGTATGGATGTTGTTTGATTCAAACATGGATTATTTGAATAGAAATAAAAATCTCAGTACCCTTTTTACTTTCCTTGCCCTATTACCATAGGTAAGGAAAGTATTGCTTTCCAAAAAAATTAAGGTACTTTAATTTCAAGTTTTCTATACGTTTCAAGGTCCCATGAGTCCAAAAACATGATTTTTGGGTGTTGGTCTGTGTGTGTGTGGTGTGTGTGTGTGTGTGTGTGTGTGTGTGTGTGTGTGTGTGTGTGTGTGTGGTTGTGTGTGTGTATGTGTGTATGTCTGTGAACACGATAACTCCATTCCTAATTAACAGATGACTTGAAATCTTAACTTAAGGTCCTTATACCATAAGGTCCGACAATAAGAAATTCAATAAAATTCAAGTCAAAATGGCGGAAAAAATGGCGGATAATTACTAAAAAACCATGTTTTTCACGTTTTTCTCGAAAATGGCTCTAACGATTTTCTTCAAATTTATATCATGGATAGCTATTTATAAGCCCTATCACTGCCTAAGTCTCATTCCAGGGAAAATTTTAGGAGCTCCGTAATATTCTTGAGAAAAATGGCGGATAATGACTAAAAAACCATGTTTTTCACGGTTTTCTCGAAAACGGCTCTAACGATTTTCTTTAAATTCATACCATGTATAGCTATTTATAAGCCCTATCAACTGACATGAGTCTCATTTCTAAGAAAATTGCAGGAGCTCCGTAATATACTTGAGAAAAATGGCGGATAATTACTAAAAAACCATGTCTTTAACGATTTTCTCAAAATAATTTGACCGATTTCTTTGAAATTCATACTCTGTATAGTTATTTATCAGCTCTATTAACTGGCATGAGTCCCCTTTCTGGGAAACTAATGGGGGTCCACCCCATCCTTGAGAAATGGACTTTGTAACCTCCTTCTCGTGCATGAGGTAGGTAGGTAGAGCAGTTCATAAAAAAAAAACACATAGTCGAGATATTTCATCTGTAGAACAGCTGTTTGGACGACTTTAAAAAAATGACGACTAAAAAAAATCATCGAATTTCACAATTTACACAAAGGAGAAAGTACTCTGAAAACAATTATATACACATATACAAAAGTATGATCGTAGTTTCAAATATGAGCAAGGAAAGTTGTGTGAGTGTACCACACCAGATTTTTTTAGATAGATAAGTATTCCATCCAATTCGTACTGACTACGATGTTTTGGGATAACCATGGTTCAGATTTCGTAGTTGAGACTTCTGTATCAATAAGTGAAGCTTGTTGCTTCATAAACACCATTGAAACACTACAAGAGTTAATGGTATGATCGCTTCGTTTCAAGGCGACTTCATTCCAAGGGATGAATCCGTACAGTGTAACATATTGAATCTGGGTAGATAAAAAGCCCTAACAGAAACAATAATAGGTCGGAAATAAAGTAACTGGCTAATATCGCCAAATAGATAATAACTAAGATTAGATAGCATCAGCTTGTTCTGGCTAAATGGTACAAGAACCTAAAAAGGATTTGAAGGAAGTTTATTGCTCATAAATAGATTGTTATATAAAATATTTGAAGATTGAGGTTATGTACATGTATTCACGGATCGGTGACCTAGAGATCGATCAAACCGAGGAACGTAGAATCTGACCAAAACCCCTTGGCAGAGCTTTATTGCAATCAGATGGTGTGCAATGTGAAAAAACACCCGTCCACGTGGCTAATTATTAGGTAGCATGGAATTAATATTAATGTATAGAATATTAACTAGCATGCAAAGAGCATAAATAAAAAACCAAATAAAAATAATTTAATGTATTCAGGAAATAAGAGTTACCAGGCGCATGAATACCGAATAAAATTTGCATGCACCAATAGTAAAACGGCAGTTAATAGGCGGCAACTGTAGGCCAGTTCAAAAATATTTCTATATATTTATATAAATGTACTAGATTTTGTGTTAAAATTTGTATAATCTATGTTATCGATATGGCTCGAATGCAAAGAAATTATTAATCATATAATCTAAGCAATATTTTGGCATTTTTTGTAAGATCTATTTGAACCTAATGGCGGAGGACTAAGATATTTAAATTTTATGCTAATTTGAAAGTCGGAAAGAGGATCTGTAAAACTTGAGAAAGAAGAACCAGCACTCGCCAGCCAAATGCCACCATAAGAGGACCCCAAATATTTTAGAGCGAAGTACCTTACTAATGATTTTGTAAAAGTTAAAGTTAAAGTAAATTATTAAATTTCTTAAAAGACTTCGTGATGCTATTGTGAAGCAGAAGTCATTTTCATTTTTAATTAAATTTATAACCCCTTGGAGGAGACGATTCCGGCTACCATATTCCCGGACCACATGGAGTTGGATCGACATCGGCGGCTTACAAGAAGATTTTCGACACGTGAGTGATTAAATTTGAATTAGTGATGGGCGCCCTAGTGCTTCGAATTAATCTGATGATCAAAGCTAGCTCGCCGAAAGGGTTTTATTATAAATTGAGAAATTAATAAGAGTAATACTTGCGCAAGTAAAATTAGTATTAAAGGTATTTATTTGAAAGCAAAATATAGATCAATATTTTAGAAATTCTATTAAATCAAAGAAGTACGAAATCTAGGCTATTAAAACATATGCATATAATATTTAATTTTTTGCAATACAATTTGCGATAATTTATTATAGTTCTAATTCACTAGATGAATGGCTCTACCTATTCCGTCAGGTGCCGAATCTTGCACCCTGAGATAAAAATATATATTCGATACAAATAAATCTACTAAATACTAGAGATTTTAATATATATATATATTTGGATTATTAGTGGCTAATTTATCAAGCTGATCTTAGAGCACACATTTTTGATTGAATTATCCAAGTCGACAAGTATTAGCAAGCGCATATCGCAACTACATGCAACAGAATGCATATGATTTTAAGATAAAGGCACATGGTAATGATTCGTGCCATAAATCTAGAATATAAAGTTAGCCTGTGATATTTTTATTGATTTCAATTATTGTTCTATTTTTATATTATATTTTTTTTTATCGCTCTATATATATTTTTTGCCTCGACTGATCTTTGCATTATTTATGTAATATATGTATGAAACTTTCATGGTGTGCAATTTATTTTTTATTCCTCAACTCTATAGTATAAGTATCATTATATATATATTTATTATTTATTGAATTACAAGAGTTATTGGAGAAGCCCATATCTAGGCCTATCAAGATTTTTTAAGACTGAATACTATTAGAAAACCACGACCTAATTATATCAAATCTCATGCTTTACCGACTGATGCCAAGCAGGAGGCTAATCGTTATTTAAATATAAAGAATAACGTGACACAAAGACATGTCGTACCAACGTGGGACTGATGATGAGAGCCAAGCTCATTGAATAATTATTTGAAATTAAGTCAATAACCATATTGAAAATTATAGATAACTTATACGAGTTGTGAGGAAAACTGGCGAAGGGAAATTTGTATTACTTTTTGGGGAAACAAGAGCTTTAAATAGAGAGAAATTATATGTTTTAAAGAAAATTTTATATTATTAGTACTGTGAAAAATACATGTTTGTAAAGAGAGATTATATTTTATAAGCCTAAACTGCTATTACTTTCTAGTCAAAAATATATTAGGTGTTTAAGCCGGTTGGAAAATAAGTCGCAGCCTGTAAACTAGCCAAGAATAAATCAACAAAACATTGGGGGCGCTAGAGCATTGTAAAAAACTTAAGTATAAATACCTTGTTGTAAGAGTATCCAAACACTTTACACATCACTGTTCACTGTAAGTCCCGGTTTGTGTCTCTTTTTTAAGCATCTTCGCTTATCATTTTTGTCACTGTTTAATTAGCATTTATCATATTTGACATAATGAATCACACTCCCGCAAACTCTGAAGTTTCATATATGTACGGCGGTTGCACAGATCCCACTTTGTCGACTCCAAGCACATCAAACCCCACCACGGTAGATGCCAATACGCCACGAGAAAGGGAACCAGGAAGCGTCGGGTCGATAGTCTTCGATCCACCAGGTCTGCAACCTCTATCATCCACTCGAATCGACGCCGCTGACACACCATTGAATCAACGGATAGTAGAGATCAACTTTGAAGGGGGCGAGGAGCAGCCTGCCGAACCCGCATCTCCAGAGGCCGAGTCACATCTGAGCAAACAAAGTCTATTTTCAGTCACAGAGCTAGATCCTTTTCAAAAGGTAATGATGGAACAAACTAGCAGTATGTTCAATATTATGCTACAAAACACAATGGACAAAATGATGCAGGAGATTAAAAAAGAGAATGTGGAAATGAAAGAGGCAAATAAGCAAACAATGGAACAGGGCATGAAAGAGACAGCGGGCGCTATAAAATCAGTAGAACGACGGTTGGATACTATTGAGGCTAAAGTAGAGAATCATAGGGAAGAATTAAAAGCAATGATAAATCTACAGAAAGAAAGTCAGGATAAAGTTACGGCAGGATTATCGGAAAGGTTGGATACGGTTACATGTGAGCTCAACGAAAGGATAGATAACCTAACCATACAAATCACTACACCCATTCAGGATATAACCAATAACATTAAGGCCGATTGCCACCAAGAAATCCACAAACAAATTACCGTTGCCAATCAAACATTAACAACTACAGTTGACAAAAATATTAACAGTATTAAAGAAATACAAAATAAACAGATTAATATGTCCACAAAAATGAACCAACTGCAAGGTAGCATCAATCAAAATACTGAAACCTGTAAAGCTTTAAACGGAACTCTACTAATTCAAAAATCCACTCTGACTCAATTAAATCAAGAAGTAAACGCAAATAAAATTACACATAATAGTCAATGGCAGATAACACAGGAAAAAATAACAGCATTAGAAAATCATATTCAACAACGACCTCAAGGGATTCAAACAGACAACCTCAACGTACATAGTATATTACAAGGACTAGGAAAATTTGATAATACTGATCGCCATTTGCAACCTCAACCATTCATTGATCAGATAAAATTAGTACAAACTCTTGCACCTACCTCTTGGAATTTTTGGCGTCTTCGTTTGACTAATTTATTGATTGGCGAACCCCTGATGTTCTTTCGGAGTAGAGCCCATGAATTTACATCATTGGATGAGTTTGTAGCTGTCTTCCTGGAACAGTATTGGAGCAGAAGTAAACAGTTGGACGTGCTAGCGGACATCATATCATGCGAGTTCAACCCTAACTTAGACGGTGCATGTACCACTTTCGTCACTGCCCTACAGTTTAAAAATTCTCAATTGAGCGAGCCCATTAATGAATCGGCATTAGCAAGTATTATTTTAAAGAAGCTACCGTATCAAGTTAGAATGGCACTCGCCACACAACCCATTACTGATTGCAAGCAGCTGATTAATCATTTATATGGCATACAGTCTGCAATGGCAATATCAAACCACCGCTCAGACCAGAGATACGCATCAAATCAACATAATGCAATAGGTTTGAATCAACAAAAACCCGGAACCCAACACCCAACGACCCGCCACCAGATATACAGAAAACTACAGCTAATAAACCATGACTATATGATACCCCCGATACAGCAAGCACAAGCTCAAGTGAAACAAACCAAGAAAAACAAGACATCTCAACATCATACACCACATTCAGAAATGATTTACCGGAGACTTTGTTAGAAGAAACGGAAAAAGAAAGCAGGCTACCGGATATACAAATGCAAGCGTATATCGATATAGAAATATATGGAATGAAGGTTCAAGCATTAGTAGATAGTGGTTCACAATGTAGTCTCATACAAACAGACTTATTCCAACGTCTGAAAGAAAAAACAAAATTAGCTACTCTACCGTTAACCAACGTATATGTATCAGGTATCAGTCCAGGACGGCGAATACATATAACTACTCAATGTTTACTGGAAATAAATCTTCAACAACAACGATTCGCATATACATTTCTTGTATTACCTGTTTCCGGTCCGCACATAATAATAGGTACAGATTTTCTACAACACTTCCAGGCCTGTTTAAATTTCCAAACCTCGAAATTTCATGCATTTACCGAAACCGAAGCATACGAAGTCATAGTACCCCTTGATCTGAAGAAACGCACTGAAGGAATCGCTGAGGTACATTTCGCTCACTACATGGAAGGCGTGCCGAGGGAGTGGGGTATCCACGGAATAGAAAATGCTATGGAGTGTATGGAGGTATTAAGCCTAACAACGAAGGACCGAGCACCGTCAAGAGCCGACTCTAGTACCGAAGAATTGTTAGAGATACTGATAAACAGAATTCATCAACGTACCGATTGGCACCCTGACACTAGACAAGAAATAATTCAAGTATTCCGCAAAAATGCAGACGTTTTTTCCGAACAACCTGGCCTAGCTACTCACTTCAAATGTTCACTCAACGTTAAACCACACGACACGTATTACCGCAAATCATACCCCATACCGTTCACCTATCGATCCGCCGCCATAGCAGAAATATCTCGCATGGAACAACTAGGAATTATAGAAGAATCCACAGCACCCTATAGTTTGCCGATTGTGTGTGTAGCCAAAAAGGATGGAACAGTGAGACTCTGTCTGGACGCTCGCGCCTTGAACCGCATATTGGATGATGACCGAGAAGGACCAGACCAAATTGAACAAGTTATGCAAACCTTCCATGGCAAGACCATATATTCAACGGTAGATCTGAGCGCAGGATATTGGCAAGTCCAAGTAGCACCGGAATCGCGCGATTATTTATCCTTCCTGTTTAATGGACGCAATTATAGGTTCACTCGTTTAGCGTTTGGATTAAGAAATGCTATGGCTATATTCATACGATGTTTGAGACAGGCGCTAGGAGACGATATCAGTGACTACTGTACATTATACGTGGACGATGGATTAATAGCCTCACAGAATATACGTGAACATTGCCAGCATTTAGATATAGTATTTGATAGATTGATAAATTGCGGATTGAAACTCAAATTATCTAAGTGTGAATTTTTTGCGAGAGAGGTGAAATATCTAGGACACATAATTACACCTACTGGCATATCACAGGACCCGGACAAATTATTAGCCATCAGACAATTTCCATCACCAACCAACCGTAAACAATTGCAAAAGTTTATTGGATTTTTACAATTCTACCGCCGTTTTAATAAACAAATGTCACACTACACGCTCAACTCAGTCATATACTGTCTAGTACCAAGCCTTGGATTTGGACTGATAAAGAAGAGATCATATTCCAACAACTAAAAGAAGCCTTCCTAAATTCCGTCGTGTTGAAACACCCTAACCTAAAGAAACTTTTTTCTTGAATGTCGATGCATCAGATTACGCGATAGGCGCAGAGATTTTTCAAGAAGATGAGCAAGGAGAGAAAGGAGTGTTAGCATTTTTTAGTAAGACACTCAATCCAGCCCAGCGTCGTTATTCTGTGACCGAAAAAGAGTTGTTGAGTATTGTGGAAGTATGTATTAAGTACCGGACATTGTTACTCGGCAATAAGATATTTATCAATACCGACCACAAAGCCTTAACATTTTTCAAAACAGCCAAATTGAATCACAACCGCTTATCTAGATGGTTTCTTGCGCTTCAAGAATACGACATCGAATTGACCCATCTGCCAGGAAAGAAAAATCAGACCGCCGACTTTCTATCCAGAGAAATAGACGCTACATATTGTCAAGATACCAACCTGAGATGTTTCGCCGTAAAGAGTGGAGAAAGCATACCATATCCTCCCAACATCCAACCACGAATTCATACCGCCATGTTAACACCTGAAAGAATCCGTATCGCCCAATATGAAGACCCAAGACTGTCCCGGATCCGTGAACTGATGGAAGAAGGAGCTGCCGAACCGCCCGACTACCTGCGACAGTATACCCGCTACAAAGGATTTATGTTCCACCGACCGGCTAAAAATACTTACGACTGGCGCCTAATCATCCCCGCTAATATGGAAACAGATTTGACAAAAGAAGCTCACGAACGCATTGGACATTTTGGAACTACGAAGACCCTCCACCTACTAAAAGAAAGCTGTTATTTTAAAAGCATGCATAAAAAAGTGGCCAAAATAGTGAAAGCTTGCGATATATGCCAGAAAGCCAAATACCCGCGATACCATATCAGAGGTGAAATGAATCCCATTCTCCCCAACGCACCATTGGAATTGATATCAGCGGATATATATGGTCCATTGCCCATGGCGCAATACGGAAAAAAATATATATTCGTTCTTACATGTGTTTTTTCAAAATATACCATGCTATTTCCCATAGGCAAATTGACCGGAGAAGTTTTGGCCCGATGCATAACGGAAAGATGGACAAGTGAGTAGGAAAGCCCAAACGAGTACTATCAGACAACGCAACCTATTTTTGTAGCAAGCAGTGGAAAGAAATACTTCACCTGGCTAATATTAAATGGTCGAGGACATCTCTTTACAGCCCCAGCGCTAATCCGGTAGAGCGACGTATGGCAGAGATCTCTCGTTTTATGCGGACGTACTGTAATGAAAAACACCAACAATGGGTTAGGTATATACCATTTTTAGAAGAATGCTATAATAATAGCCTAAATGAAAGCACCGGTCGTACGCCTTACGAAATCATATTCGGTAAAAGGAATAATACATTTATCGAAAAATTAATTGATTTTCCAAGCTCAGAAGTGAATAAGTTAACAAACCCTAATATCATCATCTGGTAAGGTTAAAGCTAGAGCAGAAGGCAGATAGCAGAAAGAGATTCCACGACCGAGCATATAAAATATTTTCATATAACTTGGAGATGAAGTTTTAGTAAAGAGCCACAGGTTATCAAATGCTTTGGAGAAAGTAACTCGCAAATTCTTTTTAATTATTCAGGGCCATTCACTATAGTAGCCATATCGCAGCATAACACAGTTCAGTTACAAGAGAGTGAGAACACGCACATTGTTTGGTGGGAAAATGTAGCCAATATAAGCCATATCACAGAATTTGAAATAAATATGATAAGAAATCAAGAAAACATTATTATCAAACCGATTACTAACCTTCCTAATAAATTTAATATTGGTATAGGACCTCGTGGCAACAATCCAATGTTTAATTCCTTCCAGCCGTTAGAAGCCTGCAATAAGAAAAAGAATAAATTTTAAATGTGTAATTAAATTATATACATCAGATAAAAAAGGACACAAGCGGGGATAATATAATTAAAATTTGTAAATTACCTTTTAAGAGAATAAATTGAGCAGTTAGGTTAATAATTATGAAATTCGACAGCAAATTATATAGAACCAGTGACCAGCTGGGCAAGGCCACCTGAATCAAATATGTAATGCCTGCAAACATATGATTATGAAAAAATACTGTACCCAAAAAGTTATTTATTATTGTTATTTATTATATTTATTAATGTCGGTATATTTATTTATATGTTTTATATTTATTACTTTTAATTATGCCACGTTTGTTACCGGAAAAGAGTAAAGTGAATACAAGCTACCAAAAAACCAAAAAGCCATTAGCAAAAGAAAAGTATTGTACCTGATGTATAGAAAATTATTTATATTAAGACCTAAGAAATACTATAAGACATAAGCCCAGAAGTTTGTGAATCGAAATTATTGTCTAAAAGGAATCATTTGTGAGAATTATGAAATGTGTGTAGTTAGGTTGGTGGCCCTGCAAGCGGCGAATTTAAAAATTACTATGTTTTAAGTGGTGTCAGGAGGAATACGTTTAGAAGTTTATATTTATGATATTTTATGTGTGTTGAGGAGGAGAATTTGTTATTGTATTTGATAAAGGTATAAAGGAGATGCAGCAAATATGTCTGCGAACTGTGATAGAAGTATGAGAGTATAATTTATAAATAAAGTATAGTGTATATCGATGTATTGAAGGGTGGGTTTTCATTAAAAACATTGTGATTCTCAAATATTTTGAATTCAAACCCAGGGGCGCGTGTAACATATTAAATCTGGGTAGATAAAAAGCCCTAACAGAAACATAATAGGTCGGAAATAAAGTAACTGGCTAATATCGCCAAATAGATAATAACTAAGATTAGATAGCATCAGCTTGTTCTGGCTAAATGGTACAAGAACCTAAAAAGGATTTGAAGGAAGTTTATTGCTCATAAATAGATTATTATATAAAATATTTGAAGATTGAGGTTATGTACATGTATTCACGGATCGGTGACCTAGAGATCGATCAAACCGAAGAACGTAGAATCTGACCAAAACCCCTTGGCAGAGCTTTATTGCAATCAGATGGTGTGCAATGTGAAAAAACACCTGTCCACGTGGCTAATTATTAGGTAGCATGGAATTAATATTAATGTATAGAATATTAACTAGCATGTAAAGAGCATAAATAAAAACCAAATAAAAATAATTTAATGTATTCAGGAAATAAGAGTTACCAGGCGCATGAATACCGAATAAAATTTGCATGCACCAATAGTAAAACGGCAGTTAATAGGCGGCAACTGTAGGCCAGTTCAAAAATATTTCTATATATTATATAAATGTACTAGATTTTGTGTTAAAACTTTGTATAATCTATGTTATCGATATGGCTCGAATGCAAAGAAATTATTAATCATACAATCTAAGCAATATTTTGGCATTTTTTGTAAGATCTATTTGAACCTAATGGCGGAGGACTAAGATATTTAAATTTTATGCTAATTTGAAAGTCGGAAAGAGGATCTGTAAAACTTGAGAAAGAAGAACCAGCACTCGCCAGCCAAATGCCACCATAAGAGGACCCCAAATATTTTAGAGCGAAGTACCTTACTAATGATTTTGTAAAAGTTAAAGTTAAAGTAAATTATTAAATTTCTTAAAAGACTTCGTGATGCTATTGTGAAGCAGAAGTCATTTTTCATTTTTAATTAAATTTATAACCCCTTGGAGGAGACGATTCCGGCTACCATATTCCCGGACCACATGGAGTTGGATCGACATCGGCGGCTTACAAGAAGATTTTCGACACGTGAGTGATTAAATTTGAATTAGTGATGGGCGCCCTAGTGCTTCGAATTAATCTGATGATCAAAGCTAGCTCGCCGAAAGGGTTTTATTATAAATTGAGAAATTAATAAGAGTAATACTTGCGCAAGTAAAATTAGTATTAAAGGTATTTATTGAAAGAAAAATATAGATCAATATTTTAGAAATTCTATTAAATCAAAGAAGTACGAAATCTAGGCTATTAAAACATATGCATATAATATTTAATTTTTTGCAATACAATTTGCGATAATTTATTATAGTTCTAATTCACTAGATGAATGGCTCTACCTATTCCGTCAGGTGCCGAATCTTGCACCCTGAGATAAAAATATATATTCGATACAAATAAATCTACTAAATACTAGAGATTTTAATATATATATATATTTGGATTATTAGTGGCTAATTTATCAAGCTGATCTTAGAGCACACATTTTTTGATTGAATTATCCAAGTCGACAAGTATTAGCAAGCGCATATCGCAACTACATGCAACAGAATGCATATGATTTTAAGATAAAGGCACATGGTAATGATTCGTGCCATAAATCTAGAATATAAAGTTAGCCTGTGATATTTTTATTGATTTCAATTATTGTTCTATTTTTATATTATATTTTTTTTTATCGCTCTATATATATTTTTTGCCTCGACTGATCTTTGCATTATTTATGTAATATATGTATGAAACTTTCATGGTGTGCAATTTATTTTTTATTCCTCAACTCTATAGTATAAGTATCATTTATATATATATTTATTATTTATTGAATTACAAGAGTTATTGGAGAAGCCATATCTAGGCCTATCAAGATTTTTAAGACTGAATACTATTAGAAAACCACGACCTAATTATATCAAATCTCATGCTTTACCGACTGATGCCAAGCAGGAGGCTAATCGTTATTTAATATAAAGAATAACGTGACAACAGTGAACATTTTTCAATGAAAATAATATACTTTACCAAACATTCATTCACCATGCTAACGTGTCAGATACATGGCTAAAATACAATAGAGAAAAATAGCATAGAGAATCCATACCATGGAATATCCTCTTATGCGTCCTTTCTCCATGATAATACCATAGAGAAACAATAGCGTTTAGTAGATATCCCATGGTAAGGAATTTATGTCGCAACTTCTACTGTATCTCAAGCCGATTACTGTCTACTATTGTCAATTTTATCTGTTGTTGGGGTGATAGTGTATGAACGGCACAATTTGAGTGGCTACCAGCGTCAGAAACTACAGCTGCATAGGAGAGAACTACGTGAACTATCGGCTTGGGATAACAGTAAAACTTGCGACATAAACGCCCTATACCATGGGATATCTACTTATGCTATCGTTTCTCTATGCTTATATTAAATCATTATGAAGTTAAAAACCTTTTCTCTACAATATTAACTCACTCGTATGTAGGAAATGTAGATGAATTCTTGAAATGGACTCACCTGAAAGCAAAAAGAGAAACAGGGTTATTTCAAAACAATCTTTTGAATCGTTGCTTGAAAACATAACAAAATTGTTAAACCCTCATTATTCAGTTCTACAGTTCTAAGGAGACATAAAAGAAGAAGAAAAAGGGGGAGAAGGATGAGAAGATGATGTTTATATTATGATGAAGGGGAAGTGGATGAGGTAGAAGAAGAAAAGGAAGAATAATGAGAAGAAGATGAAGGAGGAAAAGGGAAAGAAGATGGAGAAGGATAAAAAATGAAGAAGCAGAGGTTGATAAAGAAGGATGAGAGGATGAAGAAGAATGAGTAGAAGTCTGAGATGGAGGAGAAGGATAAGAAGAAGAAGTGGGAGAACGAGGAGGGGAAGAAGTAGAAGAATGAGGAGGAGAAGAAGAACAAGAGTCAAAACAAGAAGATGATGAAGAAGGATAAGTGGATGAAGAAGAAGAAGAAGAAGAAGAAAAAGAATAAGAAGAAGAAGAAGAAGAAAAAGAAGAAGAAGAAGAAGAAGAAGAAGAAGAAGAAGAAGAAGAAGAAGAAGAAGAAGAAGAAGAAGAAGAAGAAGAGGAAGAAGAAGAAGAAGAAGAAGAAGAAGAAGGAGAAGAAGAAAAAAGAAGAAGAAGAAGATAATACACAGCAGTATGCAACACATAATGAATGTATGATTCATAAATGACTGAAGAGTAGCCAACTGAGATTTCGCCTATTTTCGAGTAGTATTTGTTGCAATGACCTCTATTCAAATTCTAAACGAAAAGAGGGTTGAATCCAGTATTCGAGTTGCAAAGGATGGACTCATGAGCAATGCCATAGCCACCTCTAATGCCAGGCCCCGGCCTACGATATTATTTATTTATTCAATCATTCAGAATTACACAACTTACAGAAAAGTACCACAGGCTTATAAGCCCAAAACGGTTCCAATTCTAATTGATACAACAGTCCAAATGTAGCTAGGTTATGTATCACTTAACATTCTCCTATTATACACTCAATTTACAATTCTAAACACACAAAGATAACTATTGCAACGTCGCAGCGTAGGCCTAGAATCTAATACAAGATTGGTGAAAAAGATCAGCTGGTATTTTTTTAAATCTTTTCCACCAATCATGTATTAGATTCTAGACCTACTACACTGCAACGTTGCAATATCGTAGACCAGGGCTTTGTATTAGAGGTGGCTATGGTAATGCTCCAAAAGTGAGGAGAAAGATGACACCTTAATTTGTGATTTGTGTAAATATTTTAAAAAATCCCATGTTAGTTTCCTTTTCATTTTATTTTTCGTATGTCTTGACACCTTTATTCGAGTGAATATTTCAAGATAGTAATCCCATGTTGTTTTCATTTTCCTATGTCATGACAACTTTATTGAATAAAATTTTGTGATTTGTGTGGTTATTTCAATTGTTTCTATGTCATTTCCATTAATGTCGGTTTTACCCCACCCATGGGGCAAAACCGTCATTTTGCACAAGCAAATTATAAAATTATTACCGTTTTTATGATAATTAGATAAATGTATTTAAGTATGTATAGTTATCATGAAATATGTAAAGAATGAGATTGACATCAAATTTTGATAAATATGCCAACAGATTTCCATCAATTGAACTTCAAACACTAGCTGGTCGGTTTTGCCCTACTTTCCCCTATGTCTATGAACGGTAACAAGAAAATCACTGTGTACTTATTATAGTTCAAATATGTGTAGCCCTACGTGTATTCCAAATTAAGGTTAAAACAGTTTTGGGCAAATGCCTGTTTACCCGGATTGTATTTGCATATGAATGGATAAATAAATAAACGCTGGTTGCCCTCCAATTGGTGCACATTGGCTAACGCTAAATAAACTATATAGTAAAATAATAAATAATATAGTGAATATTAGCAAATAATGGCAGTCAGACAAACTTGTGTTCTCCTAAACAAAAACTACACAATATCTCAAAAAGATTGGAAATATACAGTGTATATCTAGGCATTTGACACTCATGAGATATACTATGTTTTGTGTATCTGTCATACACTAAATAATAGAGTTATTTGTATATCTAGAGTGAAAAGTAAAGACTTTTTCTCCCCGTGGGAAAAAGTTTGAAGCCCGAGGCGAAGCCGAGGGCAGCAATTTTCCTGAGGGAGA
>NW_024092505.1:0-14992 GCF_014356525.2 Nilaparvata lugens | reverse complement strand
TCTCTATTCAAGTGATAATAATGTGAAATATCTGTTCTATTTTTGTTTTGAAGCATCTAGATTTGAAAATTTACTTTGTGAACATATTAGTGGTCTGAAAATTTTGTGATTTGAAGAGCTACAAGACTTAACCTATTTCGGACTATGTGTAACCATATCTAAATTGGGGAGAGGAATAGCACAAGGTTACCTTATTTTTCCTCACCCTATCATTTATATGATGTATACTTATTATATCAATCAATATAGAGTTTCAATCAATATGCAACGATATTGATACGGTACTTAGAAAGACCGGTTTCGGTTGTTACACCATTGTCAATCTTATTCTTAGAATAAACTCTAGTTTTATTAGAGATTGTCAATGGTGTAACAACTGAAACCGGTCTTTCTTATTCTTAGTATCAATAAGTCTGTGGTTTTTGACAATTTCTTAGTATTTTTATTCAATCAGAAAAATCACTCATCTTCAAATGCTTATAGCTCAAAAATAGGAGTGAATATCGCCAATGTGATGACATATTATTGTTCAAGTACTATCATTCCTCAGAGTTTCAGGGATTTCAATTTTTGACCATCTCTGCAAAAATCCATGATGAATTCATGGATTTCATGAGAAATGCAAATCTCCCAGATTTTGTTGATATTTGGGCTATGGATAGAGGTTGACCCAACAAGTGTCGTGCTATAATATGAGACGTTTCGCTACAATACAGGGTGAGTTATTCACTCAAAAATAAAATTTTCCTCCATTATCAGATCAGAAAAATCACTCATCTTCAAATTGCACTTGTTTGGGAGCCATCACAGAGCACTGCCGTAAATGATTTAGAGATTATTCAAAATAAGTTATTGAGGTATCTTTATTTTAAAACGTATAATACATTTTGTCCAATAGCTTTTTCCACCGAAACCTTAAGGTCAACATTAAAGTCCAGAAATTAAAAACCAGAAGATCCATTAGAGCATTAATGTTATTATATGACATTCTAAATAATAATATATTCATGCCAGATTTCATCAATTTGTTAAATTTCAATGTTTCATGCAATAGACCAAGACTTAATATGCTATTTCAGATACCGTTGTCAGAACCGTTCACCATTTCAATTCCTACCTGAATAGAACAATGAGATTGTACAATAGACTAAACCCATTCCTTGACCCTTCTATGACCGCTACAATACATTCAAAAAATCTTGTGAAAAATTATGCTGCTCAATTGATGAATAAATTATTATTTTTGAGCTCTACTAACTCTCCTTTTTTCAACTGTTTCTTCTTTCTTTTTATTTAAATATTTTTCATCCTATACCTTTTACTAACTTTCTGAATCTGACCAATATATCGTTCTCTTCTAATCTTATTAGTTATAGCCTACTGAATTGTGAATATTTAATGAATTGCGATATTATTTCTTTTCTCTTGTTTTCTTTTTTAATTGTAACGTTACACTATCAAATGTGTCATTAAGGCTCGTACTGGAGTTTGTCTGTGAGCCTTTCTATGTTTTATGTAATAAATAAATAAATAAATAATAAATAAATGTTTATAACTCAGGAATAGAAGTGAATTTCGCCAATGTGATGACATATTATTTTTCTGTTCATTCCACTATAAGTTTTTGGAAAGCAGGAAATAGATGACAATTGAAAAAATTCAAATGGGTCACAATAATTTTCAAAAAATAATGGTTCAAAAAAGTCACATCGAGGATAATTTTCGATTATAGGAACGTGGTCAAATTCAATTTCAAGTTTTTGAAGATGTTATCTACCTTATCGCCTTGTTGAAGACCCCCTTTCTCGGCCGGGCCACCAGGGACAGTCCACACGATGTAGGCAAACAGACGACCGTCTGCTCCCGCCTTTCCACCAACCACTCGCATGCCGAAGCCCCTCGCTGTCATGTCAACAATAAATAGAAAAATTAATTATATAAATAAATATATTGTAATCTCATTATATATTTTATCCTCTATTATTCATAATAAATATCGGGGCACCGAGCTTCGCTCGCTATTTTTATTTATTGATAAACAGAACACAATTATTCTCCAAAATGGTTGTGTTTATATTTCACAGCTGGCTATATGTCATCTTTTGAATTTCGGGGATGCGATATTTCGATTTTTCACATACTCACTCGCTCACTCACTTTTTTACCATCCACAGCTGTTTCAGCCAAGGATGAATATCCTTTTAATGTTGTTCAGCGAGTTTTCCAAGGATGAGTCCTAGTGCAGTCGAATTTTCATATCATAAACCCACTATGTTCCAAATTTCGTGAAAATCGTTAGAGCCGTTTTCGAGGTCCGTCACTTTTTTACCATCCACAGCTGTTTCAGCCAAGGATGAATTATCCTTTTAATGTTGTTCAGCGAGTTTTCCCAAGGATGAGACCTAGTGCAGTCGAATTTTCATATCATAAACCTACTATGTTCCAAATTTCGTGAAAATCGTTAGAGCCGTTTTCGAGATCTGTCGAAAATAAATAACCAGATAGATAATCAGATATAAAAATACAGAAATTGCTTGCTAAATATAATAGGATATCTATATTCTTATGTCAACCATGAAGAATGAATTTATTTATTGGATAGAGTAGACAATACATTCCGAGCTGCGATGTATCAACACACGATTTTTGATGCATTTCACACGACATGCAGTCAAAAATTTGAGTAGATAATCAAATTCGTTTACTTATTGACTGAAGTACTTTCGAACGGCCAGTGATCATTTCCAACAGTTAAAATATAGTGAGGTCTACTATAGTGAGGTCCACGTTATAATGGCAGTGTGGAGAAAGATAGGAGAACAACGTTGCCGATCCTCTCTCTTGTCAATGCCTTCTATAGACGGTAGCTGATACAGATTTATTGATGTGGTATTAACTGTTCATTCTCGTTTAAAATAATCATTATTATATTCGTCAAGCCAGAAATTATATTTTTCAATTATTCCATAATTAAGAAGAAATATTTTGTCAATTAATTATTAATTCTACATTGTTAAAAGACGATCTGGCAACAGAGCAAAGCGAGAAAGAGATAGCGCTATCCGCTTTGTTGATTGATAGACAAGGATAGCAATACCATTGCTAATCAAACACTGCCATTATAACGTGGTCCTGACTATAGCCGTTCGATAGTACTTTAGTCAGTAAATAAACGATTTATTATTTACTTTGATATTTGACTGCATGTCGTATGAAATACACCAAAAGGTGCAATAAAAATGCTTCCTCAACCCACAATTGCAATTCAATAATTCTAGTACAATGAAAGCTGAAATGTGCCATGAAGGTAAAAGGTTAACCTTCTAGTCGTGACCCTATTTTTTCTGACGTTAGTCGTGACCCTGGGTCCCAGGGACCCGCTTCTTTCATATTGCATATTTCAATATATTTCAAGATATAATGTTATTCTATGATTCTGATATGTTCAAGGGTTATTGATGAACGCAATGAGCACTTAAGTAAACCAGAAATCGATCATTTTTATAATTATAAAAATAAATTTATAAAACCTTGCATTTTTATGGTCGTGAAAAGTAACGTTTGGTTATTATTTTATATAAAGTGAACAAAAAATTATAATGATGAATACTATGATGGATCTTACATGCAACACCACTAGAAAGACAGGAAAAAAATTGGAAGGTCATAGTTCACTCTAAGGGTAGTTTTCACCCTACCCTCAAGTTCATGTTGCACAATCTTTGCAAAACTTATGAAATTATAGTCTCTTCCTATGTAAGAGACTAAAATAACTATCTTATAAATTTTATAAATTGAAAAATGTGCTATCTTTCTCAGAATGCAAACAGGTATATACGGCACTAGTAGAATCCCTAATGCGATATGGTTTAATAGTTTGGGGTGGGACTTTCGATACCCATATTAAAAACCTTTTTCTAATACAAAAATTCATCATAAAGACAATTTTAAAGAAACCTAGAACTTATGATAGTAAGAT
The DNA here is from genome assembly GCF_014356525.2 of Nilaparvata lugens. Taxonomy (NCBI): domain Eukaryota; kingdom Metazoa; phylum Arthropoda; class Insecta; order Hemiptera; family Delphacidae; genus Nilaparvata; species Nilaparvata lugens. The sequence continues at coordinate 11,013 of NW_024092505.1, read as the reverse complement.
TTTGTTCAGTGAATTTGATATTAAAACTATACGACAGTTATATCTTAGTTGCATAACAAATTACAGTTTTAAATACGAGCATAATTTCCCTCTAGCCGATGACATAAATTATAATCTTAGACCTAATACAATAAGAAAATATGAAATATATAACACCAACTCAGCTCTTCTTAGAAGGCAACTTTACTACATTAGCAGTAAATTCATAAATATACTAGAAAGTGAATTTCCACTTAATAATTTCCGAAATAATAAACACAGAAAAAGAACCATAGAGGCATGGCTAAACTTGAATTATTTCCAATCGTTGACTTTTATACAATAATCAACTTCATATTATAAATTATATTTTCGAACACTTCGTACGCTAGATTCAAGTTTATACATTACATCCCTGATTAAGCTGATTTACGACTCACACTGGCGCACAAGGAATCTTCCTTTTGCCGGTGTTTTTGCCTCCCTACTGTACTTATGCATGTGATCATAAATTGAATCTTCATTTTAAAACTGTTATTTATAATATAAAGGATATCATTTCGTTATTATATCTAATTAAATAAATGTATGTATCTTGGTTTAAGTGCAGTAGCATATACTTATATTTATTTTTTGTAAAGCTTTTTTGTATTTTGTTTTTGGCAAAAATAAATAAATAAAATAGTGATGAACACTATTATGAATCCTAAAACCTATATGAAACACTATACAAGAACATGAAAATATATAAGGTCATATAAAGTTCACTTTTAGGGATAGTTTAGTATCCCTAGGTTCACATGAAGTTCATTGGTTTCACTATCATCCTACTCAGGGTCAGTATTCTTATCTTGAACTAGGAATTTATTTTTATTATAAATAATGTCATTGAAATAGAGATCTAGAAGTCAATTTGTACATTTTTCGAAGTTTCTGTTAAAAATGTACATGTTGACTGCCTATGTTTGCCTGCCTATTACATGGGAAACCATAGTTGGCTAGGTATCTTCCTCTCTTTTTTTTCTCTTCTCCAACACACCCAACCACAAAGCCAATGGTTTTTTATATTTGTAACATTTTATTGTGTTTTATTTGTTTCAAATTCTTTGTAATTTTGTTTTGTCTTGTTTTGTGTGTTTTTAATAAATAAATGAAATTGAAATAAAAATTGACTGCTTGAATCCAATCACTATTGCATAATAATGTGCATTTGAAAAAATGAAAAAAGTTACTTTAGTCGTGACCCTTGGGTCCCAGGGACCCAAAAGTGTCATTTTACGAAAACAACAAGTCACAGAGCACTAACACTCTTCATCAAGATTGAGTGTCTACTGACATGAATTTACGTGGGTAAATTCCGCGAACGGAAGAAAAATTATAACTAAAACAAAAATTGCACTGATCACGACTAGGAGCTTGATAGCATAATGTAGGTTAACCAATTGGCCTCCATAGACACGACTCAAAGTTGAAAGAAAAAATATTTATTGCACTACATAGATAAACATTGAATTTTCTCAACGCACTGTTAGTTGATGACACCTTGCTTCTCTTCTTACTACTTTCTCAAGTACCCACGCACAAGCCTATGAGCTTACGTGGGCTTCATCCTCAGTATTATCATAGAGAAACAATAGTGTAAGTAGATATCCCATGGTTTAGGGCGTTTATGTCGCAACTTCTACTGTTATCTCAAGCCGATTATTGTAGATTACTGTCGATTGTTACTGTTTTGTTGGGGTGAGAGTGTATGAACAAGCCTATGAGCTTACGTGGGCTTCATCCTCAGTATTATCATAGAGAACAATAGTGTAAGTAAATATCCCATGGTATAGGGCGTTTATGTCGCAACTTTCACTGTTATCTCAAGCCGATTATTGTAGATTACTGTCGCTTGTTACTGTTTTGTTGGGGTGAGAGTGTATGAACAAGCCTATGAGCTTACGTGGGCTTCATCCTCAGTATTATCCTAGAGAAACAATACTGTAAGTAGATATCCCATGGTTTAGGGCGTTTATGTCGCAACTTTCACTGTTATCTCAAGCCGATTTTGTAGATGAATGTCGATTTTAATGTTTTGTTGGGGTGAGAGTGTATAAACGACACAATATGAGAGACTACCAGCGTCACACAGCTTCACGGGAAAATCACATGAACTATTGGCTTGAGATAACAGTAAAAGCTGCGACATAAACGCCCTATACCATGGGATATCTACTTATGCTATTGTTTATCTATGCTATTAGTAAGTTACAGATAACAGCTTGAATATTTTGAATGGGGTTAAATACTATACTTTTAATGGGGTATATTTTACCTTTACGTGAAAGATAAAATGTATTATAATAGGCACGTTGACTATCGGCTTGAGATAACAGTAGAAGTTGCGGCATAAACGCCCTATACTAAGGGATATGTACTTACGCTATCGTTTCTCTATGATATTATTATTTTTAAGTGAGAAAAATACTGAGAAAGAGAAGATCAAATTCAATTGCATTTACTCGATGAATGTTTCGTTTGGAATCACGAAAATACTGTATTTTTTTAATGCTTTCTACTCACTTCTGTGGGCTTTGTCAGCTGGATCTCTCCTCAGAGTAACTCTCCTCTTTGATCCCGTTCTTGAGCCTGAAATAGATGACAAAATCAAATTAATATTCCACAATTCAAGCATTTCATGTCTCATTGAAGACTAAATTAATGAATTGAATTGAATGGAATTGATCATTAGAAGTATCAGAGGTCATAAGAGGTATGAAAACGATTTTCAGAATAACGGAATCTAAACTGTTTTGACTGTAATAAATTGATACGGAAGTGGCCATACCTAAAACTCAACAAAAGGGGTACATTCACAATGTTGGAGTTAGCTGTTGGCCAAGTCGAGCTATTCGCTAACTCCAGCTATTTGCTAAGTCTGTGTTAACTCAATGCTATAGTGGTACGTTAGAAAAAAATCTGGTGTGGTACACTCGCACAACTTTCCTTGCCGTCAAGGAAATTGATCACCTGACGCTAGTGTTCCTGCGCATCTCAAGTCTACTATTCAAGGATTTGAGCCAGCTGGTGACAGGGCAATAACGCTGGAGACACACGAGGTCTGCTATCTCTTCATAGTGGATCATTTAATATAATCAACAGTTGCCAACAGTTTGCAATTGGATAGTCACATTTTCTCGAATTTCTAGCTTATTTTTAATTTTAGGTGAAAATGTTACTGGACATTATTATTGTAGAGATTCTCATGCTCAATCTTTTCCACGCGAAATTTTTTGTTTAAATTGAATCTTAAGCCTGATAATTAAGAATCTGTAATCAAACTTTGTACAGATGGGGCGCGAAGCTCCTGAAATTTTTACAGATATGGGACTTGTGGCAGTTGATAGAGCTTATCGATGACTATTTTAGGTATGAATTTGATCAAAATCGTTGGAGTCGTTTCCGAGAATATCACGAAAAACAGGGTTTTTGACAACATTTTCGCCATTTTAGCTGCCATCTTGAATTGCATTTGATCAAAATTGTTCGTGTCGGATCCTTATATTGTAATGACCTTACGTTCCAAATTTCAAGTCATTCCATTGATTGGGAGACGAGATATCGTGTACACAGAACTAGAACTATTTTCAACTCACTGAGGTTAGCATCGAAGTCGACGTCATGTATGACGATTTTGATGGCTTCCCCGTCCTGCACCGACTGCTGTCTCCTGATTGGATCAGCAGTGTGTTCTTCAGGTGCACGCGGCACGGCTATGCTTGCACGCGCGCCGTCACTACGAGCAACGCGCAACGCCGAAATGTCTGGCCTAAAAGCATAACCACAGAATACACAAGTTTATATAGAAGTTATATAAGTAAACTAAACTAAACTTTTATATAGAGTAAACTAAGAAGTTATATAAAGTAAGTTTGTATAAGTAATGCTTTGTATAAATATTTTTCGACAGAAAATTTTGTGGAAATCTAGAAGACATAACCTCATTTGAACTTTTAATGTTTCCTAAATTTGGGAGCGAAATAGTAGCTACAAAGGTATTCTTAGTTCGTTCTAAACTATCCACAATACAAGGTTTGGAGGCTTTCTATACCCACATCATAGATTTGAACTGCTTTTTGGATAGTAGTTCTCATCGAATTTCCATCTAGCTGTTAGCCCTGTTGTCAATGTCTGCAGTAGCAGAGGTCTTCGGGGTGATTTGCAGCATTTATTTAGGATTTTCGTTCAATAATAATTATATATTAATTGGCATTTGAATAAATGCATTCTCTATTTAATTCCATCTGTAACTGGTTGACCGCTATGGCTTCGTATAAAATGAGCGCTGCTATCCAGAGATTGTCAGTTTGGTGTAAGGGTAAGCATTCCTGACTGGCAATTGGGAGGTACCGGGTTCGATTCCCGGACTGGCAACTAATTTTTGGATAGTAGTTCTCATCGAATTTCCATCTAGCTGTTAGCCCTGTTGTCAATGTCTGCAGTAGCAGAGGTCTTCGGGGTGATTTGCAGCATTTATTTAGGATTTTCGTTCAATAATAATCATATATTAATTGGCATTTGAATAAATGCATTCTCTATTTAATTTTATCTGTAACTGCTGAAGAGTGGCACGTTTTATATGGGAACGAAAATATTCAATGCACTCTCAACTCATATTGGAGAAAATGAGGGCTTGAAGGAGTTCAAATAAAGAACACTTGAATAATCTCTTGCTCCACAAGGGTCTATTCTGAAACTTGACAAACTGAAAACTTGATAGAGTGGAATCTTGAAGAGATTGAAGTAGGCTTAGAACCATCCTAGGTTAATTAAGAATCTATATGCAAGATTTCAAGTTGATTTCAGTCGAATAGTTTAGACGTGATGATGCGTCAAACATAATTTTCCTATCCCATACGTGTATAAGCCAGTTTTTTATTATACAATTTTCACATGAAATCACTTGATAGTATAGTTATTCCCTTAATTATAGTGTAGATAAGTTCTTCAACTTGGTGCTAACATAATTAAGTGAAAAAACTCAGATCTTCTCTAGAAACCATCCTCAACGTAATGCCGACCTGACAAAATTGGACTGGTTATTAATTATGAATGAAATTTGAACATTAATTCCAAAAAATCTATAAGGGAAATTGAAATTTGGGCTTCAAGGTGAACGAGATAGATATTTTTAGAATCGATGTGCAAAATTTGGAGATCTAAGTCATTCCTGTTACTCCGGTATGCAATCGACAAGTTGACATGTTTTGATGCGAACAAACAAACACAACCCTACTCTATCTTATTGTATAGGAGATACACATACAAATTAGCAGACTCCCTTGAAAAATGATTATGCTTCAAGTTTGTTATGTGAAATTTATTTTGTTTAAGCTTCATTTTTGAATTTTCTGTTGATTCCGACATGAATACAGATCAGAAACCTTCAAACTGATAAACTTCTCTAGATGTGTCATCCAACATCCAGAGAAATTATTCTTATCATCATCATCATTATTTATAGTCGGATCCTATGAGGAAGCATTAAGAGAATAATAACTTTCAATTTCAAAATAATTTCATGAAGTGATGAAACAAAATTTCCTAAAAGTTGATATTTGAGGAGTTATTGTAGCGATAAGTAGAGTATTGTGACTTCATGGCTTATGTGTCCAATCATCAATGTTTTAGTACTCAACCAGTTACAGGAATTATCATAATTTATTAATATTGTTTTGACATGTTACCAGTCATTTGAGTGATACCATAGCCACCTCTAATACAAGCCCTGACCTACGATATTACAACGTCGCAGTGTAGTCCTAGAATATATTACAGGATTGGTGAAAAAGATCAGCTGGTATTTTTTAAAATCTTTTTTACCAATCATGATTGTATAGATTCTAGGCCTATACACTGCGATGTTGCAATATCGTAGGTCAGGGCCTTGTATTAGAGGTGAATATGGTGATACCTAAAATTTGATGTATCATGTGACGATTGTGAATAGATAAATAAATGAATAAACTTACAGCTGTGAGCCTCTCCGTCTGGATCTTCTGTCTTCGTCTATCACTAGAGATGATGAAGGAACTTGATTGCTTTCTGCTGAGTGTGCTGATCCTGTAAACACATCAATAATAATAGGCTAATTATTCCGCTAGAACAGAAATTGATGAAATATTATGTATTTTTTGAGAATATAGTTGTTATCAATATATAGGTCAATATGAAACACGATTTATAATTTTCTTATTATTCATCCCACAATAAGGTTCATTTCCCTACTTAGTTCAGTTTCTTTCTCTTTCTGTTCCTAGTCGATAACCAGTGATCTTGATGGTCAAATCGTGTAACTAAATGCAAAATACGAATAAAAAAATTGAAGAATATTGGAAGAGTAACCAAAACATTGACAGAACCGGTAGAATCTCTTAGGATTCCCCTCATTACAGACAAGAGAAACCTCAGTAGACAATAGAAACGTTGGAAGACCGAGGGAGAGGTGGACTCAAATAAGGCAGAATAATGAAATAGCTATTTATGTATAAAGAGTGTAATGCACGACTTTATCGCTCGCGCAAAACAGTTATCACGCGACGCGAAGCAGAGCGTTATAATTTTGCAAGAGCTATAAAGAAGCATTACGCGCGAATTACATACAAAATTTTTTCCACAACTGCCCAAACCTGTTAAATTACTTATATCGGCGGAGTTACAATTACCGACTTTTCAGGTTAAGATCTGACTTTTTGGTGAGCTGCTTACAATCAGCTGATTAGGAAGTGTAAAGAAACTCTTCTGCGCAGTAAATTATGCGCAGTTCTAGAAAAAGTATATTTTGAAGACCGGAGCTGACAGTCATGCATATACCGTGGAGGTCAGAAGAAGAAGAAGATATAAGAGCAGAATTTTTTTTAAGTTGTGGTAAGTGAAAAATGATAATATCGAGTGACCTGGCTGGCTCAGGTCTGGTGTCAGAGTTTTCAGGTCGCAACTGATCAATTCCAGGGCCTCTGACATGACCTGACGACTGCTCTATAGCATAGAGAAACAATAACATAAGTAGATATCTCATGGTATAGGGCGTTCATGTCGCAACTCCTACTGTTATCTCAAGCCTATAGTCCACGTAGTTATTTCCCGTGAAGCTTTATGACGCTGGTAGTCTCTCATATTGTGCTGTTCATACAAACGGAATGATTATTATTGTAATGATTATTAATAAATAAATAAAATACACTCTTACCCGGTCAAAACAGTAAAAATCGACAATAATCGACAGTAATCTGCTTGAGATAACAGTATAAGTTGCGACATGAACGCCCTATACCATGGGATATCTACTTACGCTATTGTTTCTCTATATCTATAGGTAGTCAGGACCGAGAGTGTAACGTGTCCATCCGAGACACAAGAAGTTTAAAAGTGAGATTATTACTGTGTACTAAAAACACTTCATTCACAAGGGCTACTTTTTAAATTAATAAAACAATATACAAAGAACCCTTCATTTGAAAAAAACATATTGTTGAAATATTTTAAAGTTTTTTTTAACTGAAGGGTGCTTAAAGATTTTGTATATTGTTTTATTAATTTACTGTGTACTATTATTCCAATGTAATTCTAATTTTCTAATTGATTTCTCACTGGTTGTGGTATTGGAAGTAAGTTCATTTTTCAAATTTGATTTTTAGAACAAGAATGAATGTGCTCTAACCGGCTTGATCGTCCGGGTCAGGTGCGGGTACTCGGAAGGACGAGCGACGTCGTTCGACGGCCGGCGACCCGTCGCGTCCCGTCAATGCGTCCGACGTCCGCGTCGCGTAAACGTCGTAGGCCGAAGCTCTGCGAGGCAGCTGGACCGGCAGACCTGCAAACCGGACATCATTTCAAATTTCAATTTATTTTATTTATTGTACATAATACTACAATCTATATATATATAAGCGAAATCACTGACTGACTGACTGACTGACTCACTCACTCACTCACTCACTCACTCGCACAACTAAAAATCTACCGGACCAAAACCGTTCAAATTTGGTAGGTATGTTCAGTTGGCCCTTTAGAGGCGCACTAAGAAATCTTTTGGCAATATTTTAACTCTAAGGGTTGTTTTTAAGGGTTTAACGTTCGTCTTTTAGCATGTATATTCTTCTTCTCCCAATCTCTTAATTATAATTGAAATTTCCATACCATATGTTACTATAGAACTATAATCTAGATTATAGAGTACCTCTTCGAAACAGTTGTTAACTGGCAACTAAATTAATAATTTTGTCAGGTTGGCATTAAGTTGAGTTAACTTTGTTAGGTTGGCACCAAGTTGAAGATTAAAATGCATTTATCGCGGAAAAATTGATGGGCACTGCTACTTCAATCCTGGGAAGTAGGATTATTATATTACTAGCCGTCAGGCTCGCTTCGCTCGCCATATCCGTTTAGCCAGACGTTTAGTCTGGACCCCGACTGGATTGTTCTAACATATGATAAAAATGCCCAAATGAAAAATGTAGGCGAGCGAAGCGAGCCTGCTGATCTCATTCTTGGACGATCCAGTCGGGGGTCCAGGGGGCGGTGCCCCCTGGCTAGATGGATATGGCGAGCGAAGCGAGCCTGACGGCTAGTCATAATATAATTATGACATTGAAGGAGAAACTAGGCTGAGCCTGTTCTATTCTCTCCAAAAATTTTGATAAAAAGTTAATGTTGTCCAAAGGTTGAGGAAACTTACAGATTTATAGTACAGTTCTAACAAAACATAGAGATTGATCATGTTAGAGTTTATATGTGAATATAGTGATAATTAGTCAGTGTTTAGTGTTAATATGTGAGGTAAAAGTGAAAAGTAGTGAATTACGCAAATTTAACAGTGTTTTGTGGGACATATTTTGAAATATTTCTCAAGATGAAGAGACTTTTACCATAGAGAAACAATAGCGTAAGTAGATATCCCATGGTATAGGGCGTTTATGTCGCAACTTTTACTGTTATCTCAAGCCGATTACTGTCGATTATTGACGATTTTTACTGTTTCGACCGGGTAAAAGTGTATGAAAGCACAGTATAAGAGACAACGAGCGTCACACAGCTTCACGGGAAAGAACTACGTGGACTATCGGCTTGAGATAACAGTAAAAGTTGCGACATAAACGCCCTATACCATGGGGTATCTACTCACGCTATTGTTTCTCTATGCTTTTACTTATTTAACACTTTTTTCCTTTCTTTATCTTTTACTTATTTTCTTCACGATATTATTCAAGATATAAAATGCTTGCCTCTAAGATACATATATGTTTTCAAAGTTTTATACCTATTCTTTGTAATGTCTGGAAACAGTGGTCAGGCACTTTTCAGGGAGAGAACAAATTATCAAACTAGGAGAGTCACTTCTGATCTGCTAAGGCTTCCCAGGTCATATACCACTTGTTTCCAGAAATCGTTTGTATTTCTATGTTCGTAATTTTTCAATAATTTACCTTTTGAGGCAAGAGAATTGATAATAGGAAAATGTTCAAATATTACATTTTTAAATGGCTTAGAAATATCTTGCCTGATTGTTTAGAACACATGTTTTTTATTCTTTCTTAGTTTTCGACATAATGATTATTATAGTTGTTGAAAATCATATCAAAAAGTAATTAAGCCCAAACTGGAAATGTATGAGAGGTGAGTGAATGTGTGAGTGTGTGTTTTCATTTTTTTCTTGCCCAAAAAAATTTTTTTTCTTCTTTCTGATTTTATTCAATTATAGTATATTTAAGCACTCCTGCTTGCACGCGTTAAGCATTATATGCTTACAGCAAGCTAGAAATATTCTGTTTTAAAAAAGCTTTGTTTTTTTTTCATAATACATCATACACGTAGAAAGCCTTATTACATAAATTATATTTTATACAATTTCTTCAGTGCACTTTGTATTTTATTTCCATTTTGATGTTTGATGTATTTGAAATTTTGTATGTATTTGATTTAGAATCAGAATAAAAACAATTTGAATTTGAATTTGAATTTATTATCGACTTGAATTTTGTCCATGTCAACCTGTCATCAAAGTACACCCTATGAAGGGCCTAAGGGCGTCTTGGAAATGAAGATGGTAAATGTGGTCGCTCACCCAATCCGACATCAGCCTGCTGCATGCCAGCGGTAGCGGAAGCAGCCGCGGAAGCGGAAGCGGCACCGCCTGCCGCCTTGATCTCATCGTCGTAGCTGTGCTGCTTCTGGACGCGCGACTTACGGCGACTGGCCGCGCGGCTCATCTGCGCCGGGGTCGCCATGCTGGCTCGCGGCTCCCGCGCCGCGCCGCTCCGCCGCCACGTCTCCTCTGACTGTCGTCAATGTCGCCGCCTCCATCTTCTGGAACAAATCAATCAGTCAATGATCTCCTCTCGTACCACTTAAGCCTGGTTATCATCATAGTGATAATCTAGAACTAGATTGAAATTTAGTCGATTGAGAATAAATATAGAATGTCAATAAAATTAAATAAATCTTATAGCACCCTTTATTCTTTAAAAAACTTCAAAATTCAAATTCAAATTTCAAATTTAAATTTATTTCTCAAAAAACATACACATTATAATAATCTAATATTATAACATACAAAAATAATACAAGAAAAATACTATTAAATATATAAAATGATCCCAAAACTGCAGTATATTTTTTTTATGTCCATCTATGTTTAAGGAGTAGCCTACAAGGTAAAACCTGTGCGTAGACCTAAGTTGCAGTAATATATTTATTCAATATAAACTAAGAAATTAAACCAAAATAAGAACAAAGATTAGGAACTTACACACAAATATAAATTTGTAGATTAAATTAGATAAAAGTTAGTAAAACACAATAATTATAATTTTATGATAAAAAAAACAAAACATAAAAACAAGAAACAGTTGGTGCTTAGAAGATTTTGTCTTCAGTTTTATTTGATCTTGTCAATCTCGCAATTTAGTTTTTTGCTCCGGCTTGTATTGGCAACAAAATGAGTAGGAACAAGATTTATTATCCTCTGTGATAAGTAAGTGAATTGTCTTCTAC
>NW_024092504.1:0-13974 GCF_014356525.2 Nilaparvata lugens | reverse complement strand
TTTCAGAATTTGTTTATTCTTCCATTTTATACAGTCCACTCTTTCTAAGACTAAATTCCACACCTGCACTCCACATTTGCAGCATGGCAACACAAAATAGTTGGTGGGTTATATGGAGGATTAGTGCACGAAAACAAAAATTATGTTGGAAACAATGACTGTGGTTAGATTTAGATAAGAATCATTTCAATGGCTACCCTACATTTATGATAAGATCCCAATCTAGAAATCCAAAACAAGAGTAATGTTTATCTAAATCATAATCAAATAATAACTTATCATCATTTAATAATATATAATGTTTATTTTCTATTGACAGTAATAATTATTTCAACTATAAGCAATGAGAAATGTAGCAAACACACATTATGTAATTCGAATTTTCAGGTTAAATAATTGCCATTCGAAATCCATGTCAATAAAATTAATAAAATAGCATTAGAACATACTACAATAAAATATTTTCTGTTGTCTATGTTATTTATAAATATTTTTAGTTTACTTAGACTATATTATTTTCGGTAATTTAGTAAGTTAACCATGTCTAAATATCTGAATACTGTTTTTAGTTGGATGAAACAAAGTTAGGTACGATTCTTCCCGCTAGGTCGCGCGCTTGACGGTTCAGCCATTCAGCCATGCTGTTGGCGTGTATTTTGAATGGAATTTTTTGTTTTATCTGTATTTTTTCTGATTCTTGAATGGATAAAGATGAGAACTTTGACTGAGAATTTTCAACTTCAATTGTATTATTAATTTTTAAATGAATTAAGTTTGTTATTAATAACAGCATCACACACACAAACATTTTATGGATTTCAGCCATCATTTTATCCATAATTACCCACTTTTCATATTCAATGGTAACTGTAGGAAAAATTAAATGTGAAATACGTGCACAAAGTTCCTCTGCTGCACTCAAGAAACCATTCCGCCCTTGCCTACGGCTCGGGCGTAAACGTTTCTTTCGGTGCAGCAAACTGTCACTTTGCACACTAGTTGCACAAATAACTGATCCTTGGTTATGATGTGAGTAAACTCATTGCAGCATGACAATAAATTAGTTTTTTAGGCTACCGTACCTTATTATTTTCAAAACGCATTATAACTTTGAAGATAACACATCATAAATTAACATCGTTCTTGCCCGTAGCTAGAAATAACCTAAAAACAAACACCATGAATCTGAAATAGACACAATTTGAAAGTTTTCAATATGTTGCGTGACGTCACTTTTGTGACGTCAAGGTGGGCGAATTTGGCAGTAGATGTTGGCTTCAGAGGCTAGACCAGTTATAGAATAGACACGATGGGAAGTCCAGCCTCTGAAGCCAACATCTACTGCCATATCTTCAAATCGTGACGTCATCATCGGATAGAAAACTTTCAGATTCTGTTTATTTCAGAAGGATGTGAATCATTATTCATCAAAATGGTAAACTCCAGCTACGCTCTCGCTGAAATAGACACAATCTGCTATGGAAAACAATGTAAACAAACTCTACAAAGAAGTTTTCTATCTGATGCTGACGTCACGATTTGGAGATATGGCAGTAGATGTTGGCTTCATCGACTTTCAGTATGAACATACAATAGGCATCGATTCTATTAAATAGCCAAGTTTCCACTTTGTATGTATTCTCTGTGACAGAGGACTGAAAGTGGTAGGAAAGCTTTGGATTGTACTAAAGAGCAGCTTCTCTTTGTCTCAGAAACAGAGTAACGGCCAGCACCAGTCACAGTTATAACATAGTTATTCAAAAGTATTATTTGAGTATCTATAGTGAGGTCCACGTTATAATGGTAGTGCACGATTTGCAATGGTGTTGCTATCCTTGTCTATCATTCAACAAATGTGAAAGAGTTGGGGGTTAGTTTTTATTTAGGTTATATTTAATAATGTTTTATCAGGATAGGTTAGGTTTTTGCTTCAAAATTGCAATATGCTAGAAGGAGCTAGGGTCTAGGTAGAGTTATGTTTTTTGATGTTTCAAAGGTGAAAGGATAGGTTAGGGGGTTAGGATTTTGCTTTGAACCACATATTTGTGAACATGTTCATGGAATGAACCACATGTTTATGTTTTGTTCCAAAGATGACGAATAAATCTAAAGTATTGAATGTAAAAGGGTTGGAGGTTAGGTTTCTATTTAGGTTATATTTAATAATGTGTTATCAGGATAGGTTTGGTTTTTGCTTTGAAATTGCAATGCTAGAAGGGGCTAGGGTGCATTTAGAGTTAATTTTTTGATGTTTCAAATGTGAAAGGATAGGTTAGGGGGTTAGGATTTTGCTTTGAAATCTAAATTATTAAATGTGGAGGGGTTAGGGGTTGATGGTTAGGTTTTTTGGATTATATTTAATAATGTTCCATAAGGTTAGGTTAGGTTTTTGCTTTGAAATTGCAATATGCTAGAGAGGGCTAGGGTCCAGGTAGAATTATGCTTTTTGATATTTCAAAGGTGGAAAGATAGGTTAGGATTTCGCTTTGAAATTGCAATATGCTGAAAGGGATTAGAGGTTTTCCAAATAGTTATGTTTATTGATGTTTCAAATGTAAAAGGGGAGGATGAGGGTTCGGTTTTTGTTTTGAAATGACAATATGCTGACTTAGTTATAGTGTTTTTAACAACTGTTATATTCTAATAATTATATTATTCAAAAGTACTCTTTCTTTTTCAAAATAAAATGTTAATATATTGATTTAGTTTTATCATAATTCAGATTATTATTGACTTGTCTATTTAAGGTTGTGATCATATTGATTTCGTAAGTGTGCGTTAGATCATGCATGAGCCAAAAAGCAAAATTTGAAAAATGACATTAAAAGAAAAACAGGCACTTCGTGACTTGCATGTTGTTGCTCACACTAAACGCAACTAGAAAGTGTGGGTGTTACTATTGCTCTTTCCACATTTCATGTCACACAAACTGCACTTATGACGACCTCCTCAAATGCAATGACAAGCCGTTTTGGGTGGCTAAATAATGGGAGGGAAATATATAAAATAATAATAGCATAATGGTGATCTTGGACATGGAAAGTAGGTATCTGCACGCTTAGAGGTCATGCATAACCAAGCTTGCATTTGCATTCATGCGCATTGTTTATACCGTAGATGGGTAGACCAAAATTGGAGCTAACTTCAGTCATCTGACTGGTGAGAGCTATGTATAAAGATTCAATCAAATAATTGTTTTCCTTCGTTGAATCCTATCATCTTTCTACTTGTCAATACTATAGAAAAACGAAAAGACTCCATTGGTAAAGCTACATTTTAGGTCCACCCATTAGCAGCCTGCACACAGGGACAATAGTAGCTGTTGTGGGAATGTGGAAATGAAAATGTCCGGAACTCGAATATGTAGATGGCATTTCCAATTCCATGTTCAGTAAGCACTCTACACACAGATACATTAGTGGCATCCACTAGCTACCTATGTGAAAGTGGGATTGGAAATGTCATGGACATTTGAGCTCATGAAATTTCCGATTCCATATTCCTGCTAGTAGTTACCAGCTGCTACTAATGTCTCAGTGTGCAGTGTGCTTTGGACATGGGTCAAGAGGCTGAGTCGAGGGTGGCCAGGCGCCCTAGAGACGTCCACTCTCTCAGCGGAAGGACCTACAAAGAAGGCCAAGAGTGGAACTCACGTAGGTCACGAGGACTAATCAGACTGAAGAGACTGCCAAGCATATCACACTGGATTGCGACAAGGATTGCAACCAGGTGATGAATGGAATGTTAGTCAGACAGACAAAAGATATTTATTTAAAAACAAAATGCAATTTACAAAGCAAAAATCTTATGTATTCATTTTCAATATAAAACAACAACAAAGAATAAAACAACCTCATGAATACACTAAGCCAAATAAATCTTTAGAAAATGGTCTGCATGGGCAAAAAATGCCTGTGCGCAAACCAGAGTTGCATATTAAAAGTTTTACAGAGAGAAAGGAAACAACAATCTTTATGCATTTAGAATCTTATTGAATATTATTATTACATAAAGTGAATAAATTATTGAATAGCTCAAAAAAATATTAATTAGTGTAATGGTGCATACAGATTTCAAGAACAGTAGACGGGTTGTCACCACCAGCGAATTTTATCGGCCAAAGTAGGTGTTATAATTTTTTGTGATGATGTTTTCTGCCTTGTTCACTCCCAGCTGTATTAAACATTTCTTTAATTTCAATTTAAATAAGGATTTCGAGACGAACTGAAATACTATCTGATGTGGGAAGTGACGAACCAAGTTAGTATAGGGAAAAACTCCTGGTTCTTGTAAAGGACATAGGTATTGGCTTGCCTAACATACTACTTGGGAACACAAAAAGCTTCGGTTAATAATTGCTAATAATTGTATGAAATGGAAAGTTTATTAAATTCAATTCAGCTCTTCAAGTTACTGTATTATCTAGGATTGAAAGAGAAGAAACAATTTATTCTGCTGTACATACAACGACAAAACAATACATAATTTGGGAATATGATACTGAGTTTAAAAGATAAGCATTTCTGCATGATAGTCTGCATGAAAAAGTGTTGGGAGTTGAGTCTACATATTTTATAAAGTTGCTTAACCATAAATGAGGCACGTATTTTTCTTCTAATCCATAAATGATCCATTTTGTGGAATTTTCTTGTTATTGTTACTAATTTTCTATCAATTTCGCCATCACACATTTCTGACCAACTGCGATTGGAAAATGTTAAGAGTGCGCTACTTACGAGTCAACTGATCAATAGTTTGAGTATTCAACTAATACTGTTATGTTGTTTAAAACTAATGAAGCTCCATAGAGTTGATTCTGCCTATTTGAGTGCTTCTTAGCAGCTGAATAATGAACTCTCTGTATTGTTTTCAGAGTCAAACTGCTTTCCAGAATATGGAGTACCATGTTTGTGAGTATACACATTAGTTATTATTGAACGAAAATCCAAAGTTAAATGCTGTGAATCACCCCGAAGACTTCTGCTACTGCAAATATTGACAACAGGGTTAACAGCATTCAACTTGGGACTTTGTTTAAAAATTATTACTTATCGATGTGCATTTGATTAAATGCAATTTCTCATCTATTTCCATCTGTATATGAAAAACGCGGGGTAACTTTGAGGGTTCACATAATATGGAGTTTCGAGGAAAATACATAAAAATATGGATCGTCTTAAGGGCAGGTCACACCGAGCTCGCGTCCGCGGCGGTAGCGAAGTCAAAAAACTCGCCTTCCATGTTATTAAGTTGTGCAGGTCACACCGAGCTCGCTACCGCGGAGGTGGTACCTCGGCGGTAGTTTCACTTCG
Source organism: Nilaparvata lugens (assembly GCF_014356525.2). Classification (NCBI taxonomy): domain Eukaryota; kingdom Metazoa; phylum Arthropoda; class Insecta; order Hemiptera; family Delphacidae; genus Nilaparvata; species Nilaparvata lugens. Next base: position 8,662 of record NW_024092504.1, on the reverse strand, counting down.
CGAGCCAGGCGAAGTTTTGAAACGTCTCCTAGTGGGAGTACCGCTAGCGGTAGTGAGCTCGGTCTGACCTGGCCAATCTAATAACATGGAAAGCCAACTCCAGAACTTCGTCATCGGTAGCGCATGCGCAGAATACCGAGACTCACTCTGGTTGCCGGCCTTCCCCCACTTCTAGAGAACCAGCCTCATCAAAACAAGAACAAAACCAAACTACCGCTGGCGGACGTTTTTGACGTGACAACGTCTTATAAATTGGTTTGCCGGGTGACACTTCAAGAAACTGCATTACGTTCCCACGTTATGCGCTCACAATGAGAGCGAGTGAGAGCGTTCGTTTCGGTTCACGGTCGTCTGGAAAGAGCACGAATAGGAGCAGTGGTGAGCAACGCAACAGCAGCCCGAAGACATTCACCTGGAGAGAGAGTGAAACGGAGCAATCTCCTGCGACTGCGCCACTACTTATACTTAGTGAATAGGTTATGTGAATAAGTATAAGTGAATAGGTATAAGTGTAAGCATAATAGGTATAAGTGAATAGGTTAAGTTGTAGTAATCACAATGTTGTGGTAGTTTTCAATCACAAAAGTAGTATAAATCGTTTCTCAGCCAATAATAATTTGTTCAACTTGAAAAAATGAGCGCGATGTAAAAAATTGAATCGAGCACAGTTAGCCTGCCTAAGAGCGAGAGAGACAGAGTGATTTTGTTGAGGATGTGTGAAGGTAAAAATAAAATTTTGTTAATATGAAATTCAGTGCGAGATTCTTTGTATAAATTAATGTTTTAAATATAATTCTTTGTATAAATAAATGTTTTAAATTGTTACTATTATTTCATCCTCCTTCCTACTATAGGAATGAATATTCACATTAAAATTATTTTACCACTCAAAGTCGTTGTCACGTAAAACTTTCGCCTGTATACCAACTTTACAGGCAACTATGCAATTTTTTTGGTGTGAACTGCTTCCAGAAAAACTAACTCCGCGGGAGCGAGCTCGCTACCGCTAGCAGACGTTGGTGTGACCTGCCCTTTACTTGGTGCGGTTTTAACGACAACAGGGACTCAGTCAGCTCTGCCGGGAGATAGCACTCTTCTCCTCCTCCTCCTCCTCCTCCTCCACCTCCACCTCGGAGATAGATAGAGCTAGGTAGAGAGAGAGTGAGAGAGGGGGGGGAACTAAATTCGATAAGACATGCACTGTACTGTTTCCGTTCTAACCAGTATATACATTATTTCTTCTTTTAGTTTCCTAGAATCTCAATTGTTGATTTGAGTCTAAACTTTGTTATGAAATCCCAATTATTTTACATGAAAAAACTTGTTCTAACCAATAACAGACACTGCACACTGTACAATAACAGACATGAACTATACACTGAACCTATGAAAATGTATGTGCAAACTTTGCAGATCTATGTTATCGAAACATTATGTTGATTCATTGAATTATGTTTAATGAAACAACATTCAGTTTTTGATTAAATAAAGTGTTGTCTCCATTACATTACTGGTTGAAGTTGATTGCTAGATAGAGTTTTGAATAAGGGGGTTCCAATCAAAGCCAAGCAGTTTTTGGGATCAGACTGTTTTTGAATGGAATGTCTCCATTAGACATTTTTGTAAACACTAGAAGATTATTTCTCATGTTGAGAGCTGTGTTATCAAGTTAGAAGCACGTTAGTACCTTGAATGATTTTACTTACAGATGCTTTGTATAAAAATAATATCAATCAATCAAGAATATTCTTTATTCCAAAAATACAGTAAGTACAAAAATGATGAATAATATAATGCGAATTTAGATAAAATTAATTGAAAAAAAGAGATGCAAAAATAAAATCATTACTAATAAGGAAATTTATATAAATTTTATGAGAGATGAAGATGCTGATGATGATGATGATGATGCTGGAGATGATTCTGACAATGAAGATGATGATGATGACTATGGAGACCAGGGTGAAGAGAAAAGAAGATTCAAAAAAAAAAGATAATAACCTACATAGAATTACCGGCGGAAAGATGGTGGGTATAGGGCTGCACAAGCTTTCTTGAACTGCAAAGTTGACAAATGAAATGGATCAAGATGAGCTCCACAAAGATTAAAAAGACACATCATACGATTAAAGAGAATTATAGTGATTATTGGTTCTGCACTGAGGAAGCTGGAACCTAAAACTGGAACGCCGAGCCACTTGGGGGACATAGATGTAAGCAAAGAAAGAAGGTAGAGAAGATCAATCCTTCCATTTAAAAGATTATACAGGAATACAAGCAATCTGCAGTTACGCGATGCCCCAAGGGATTGCATTTGAAACATTACTCTCAGATCAGAAGTTGGGTAATTGAAAGGACAAACTGCATTGAAGTGTTTAAAGTACAAAAATCTTAAAAATTTATTCTGGATTTTCTCAATCTCCACACTCTGAGAAACTAGATAAGGATGCCACACCTCGGAGCAATAATTGAGCAAACTTTTAACAAGTGAGTTGTACAACAGAATAAGAACTGAAATTTCATTGAAATGAGAGCAAGTTCTGCGAATAAATCCTATTTGCTGGCACGCCTTGGAGCATAAATTTCTCAAATGAAAATGAAACTTAAGCTCAGAATCAAAATACACTCCAAGGTCCTTAAATTGATCAACACGCTTGACTACTAGATTATTGATAGTATAAACAGGAACCTGGGGGTCTCTCTGCCTTGTGAAAGTTACAGTAGCGCATTTATCAATGTTGATCTTCAGCTGGTTTTCACTGCACCAGCAAAATAAGCCATCCACATCACTCTGAAGCATTCGACAATCATCCTCCGACTCAATCACCTTGTAGATTTTTACATCATCGGCATAGAGAAGGCAAGAAGAATGCTTTAGGACTCCAGGCAAATCATTTATGAATAGCAGGAAGAGTAGAGGACCCAGATTAGAACCCTGCGGAACGCCTGACGAACTATATAGAATTTAGACTGGTTACCACCAAAAGAAACAGATTGAACTCGGTCAGACAGATACGAGGAGATAAGCCCAACACTTGGAATGGAAAATCCAAAGAGTGACAATTTATTGCACAACACTTGTGGCTCAGAGTGTCAAAAGCTTTAGAAAAATCAGTGTACACAGTATCAACACGCAAACCCCTATCAAGATAGGCTGATACCTCACTTCGGAAATGCAACAAATTGGTGACAGTAGATCTCCCAGGCAAAAACCCATGCTGATGTTCAGTCAGTAATGGTTTAACATGACCAAAGATTTTCTTATAAATACATTTTTCAAAAACTTTAGCAAAACAGTTTATTATAGAAATGGGCCTGTAGTTATTGATAGCTTGTCTACTACCAGCTTTGAAAATTGGAATCACTTTGGCCTGCTTCCACAGATCTGGGAACGTAGATGTCTTTAGTGCTAAATTGAAAATGAATTTAAGTGGTTCCAAAAACAATTCACAGCAACCCTTGACAATATAAGGTGGGATACCATCAGGGCCAACTGATCCTACCCCTTGAGACTTCTTATGGATAAATAAATATCATCTGACGAGATTGCATCAATGTGAAAAGGAGAGTGATTGATCAGGTTGTCTCGTGCTTCAGTGTTACTGTCACTTTTGCTAAATACAGATGAAAAGTATTCAGCAAAACCATCCGAAATGTCATTGCCAATGAAAACTCTATTATTCCACTTCATCACATTCTCAGTACGTCTCATTTTACGTTTATTGTTAATGTAGGTCCAGAAACCTTCATATCACCCTTAACGCTCAATTGAACCGAATTTATATAGTTATGATAGGCTGCGGAAATTTTTCTTTTCAAACCTGAACGTAGTCTCCGGAACTCCTCATCATGATAAGCCGAGACTCTTCTCCTCCTGGCACATCTGTTCTTTCGCTTTATGTCACTAATTATATCCTTGGTAAACCATTGGGGATACTTACCAGTTGCATTAGTAACAGCTCTCTTTGGAACAAATAAATCAAAACAGGAATAAATGAGTCGATAGAATGATTCGGTTGCCCCATTGACATCTGAGGACAAATAAACTCCAGACCAATCAGCATCTCTTAAAGATTCATAAAGACCAAAGAAATCAGCTCTCCTGAAATTATAGTACAGTTTGTACAATTCATCAAGGTGATCAGATCCAGCGCAAATTATTGGAAAAGAAACAGAAAGAGTTGGATGATGGCTATCCTCAGCCACAAGAAAATCATCAGATCTCACCACCTCAACATCAAACGAGCTCAAAACTAGATCCAAGGTTCGACCATTACCATTCAAAACCACATTACGAGACTCCAAACCAAGCACTCCCATGAACTGACCCAAAGCGACCGCCAGACGAGAACCGCCACTGAAATCAAAATCGGAGCAATTGATTTCTGGGATATTCCAGTCTCCAACAATTAACACATTACCATCAAAAATATCATTGAAAGATTCAACCAACTCAAAATATTGAAGGTAGGTTTCAAATGAAGTCGATGGTTTAAAGTAAACAGAATTTATGTAATATTGTGCATTATTTAATGAAATCTTGATCCAAATTGATTCAAAATTAGGTGACGATAAATCAGACAATAAAGTTGCATTCAATGAGCTACGTACAGCAATCAGAACCCCACCTCCCCTCAAACCTAGATTGCCCGGCCTATCCTTACGAAAAACAGTATAACGCTCATCAAATAATTCATCATTATGAATCCCATCGTGTAACCAAGTTTCAGTGAGAATTATTGCGTCAGCATCACACTTCAATACCTCCCGGAAAAACATGGAATTTTGGAGCGAAGTCCTCTTACATTCTGATAAAGAATATTAAAATCCAGAATAATTTATGAAACTATGAAGAGAGAGAAAGAGCGAGAGAGAGAGAGAGAGAAAAAGAATAGTATGATGAGTAGAAAGTGAAGATGAAAGAAGAATACGAAAGATGGAGAACAAGAGAGAGACTGAGAAAGATTAAAAAAAAAAAAAATTAACTAAACTTATTTATTTATTCAAATAGCACCACGGACCACAAACAGCCCAAGCCTCCCAACCCTAAGCGGGGATTATAAACACACCTCCCTCTGAGAAAAAAAAAGAATACTAATAGGGAGAGAATCAATTTCGCAAATAGAAAAAAAGAATATAATAGGGAGAGAATCAATTTCGCAAATAGAAAGAAAGAAAATCACTTGAAGTTATGTTAACGACTTGAAAGGACGAGTGTGATAAGAGCCCTGATAACAAATCGTAACTACAATCATAATAGCAGTAGGCCTATCAATTATTTTGAGTCAAACAGAGAGCGTCACAGTTACTCCTACATAAGTTAACAATAATAATTGTCAATGCCACCAGTGATAAATTGTGATCAAATTCAAAGTAATATCATCATATCAACAAATATCTGTACTCAGTGAAAAATGACAATAGACACTTGAAAATAATATTCCACTCTTAATCGACACCACTGCAAAGATGGAAAAACAATAAATTTTATCACAACCACAATAATGCAAGATAAGGTAAGAACTAAAACAACGAATGATAAATCATTATCGAAAGATACTCCAAGCACAGATTCCTCTCATCAAAATATCACTTTATTCACCTCAATTAGCTTAGAACCCAACTATTTCATCGGTAGAAATGAACTGTCAGATAATATTGGTTCATATTAATCAGATGGAAATTTATTATAGGCTACCTAAAATATTATTGACGATTATACGATTTATTAGATAAAGGAATTGAATGTAAGTAGGCTATCACAATCAATACAGATTATTACACATTGAACGATTGTGAGCCATAGCCACAAAAGATCTACAATAGATAAACTTGACGGTCAAAAATTACAAAAATAAAAATATTTATGCTACTGCAAGAAAGCATTAATAATGCTGTCAAAATTCAAGTAACAATTATACAAATGAAAAAGTAGGCCAAAGAAATAAAATTTTACAGTGGTGTCGTATGAATCTACCAGTAACTTAGTAATCTATCAATCAATCACAATTATTAATTCATTGATACTATTAACTTATCAACTGAATTATGGCATGTTTGATTTTATAATCTAATTATCAGAAAAATAGTATAGCAATGATAAATATTAATTACGTTAAATGTGAAGGCTCCTTATGTATAGTCATCAAGAAAAATATTTATCTACATTGGTGGAAAGTCCAAATCCTTAGCACAATTCACAATAATAGGGGCTCCTTCTCGTCCTTGCGAATACGAATCCGTCCCACTCTGTCAACCCACGCGTCCTTGATCAGGCCTTTTTTCTTGAGCTGCCGAGCTGTGCCAAGGAGTTTTCTTCTCGCAGCTGTTAGACTCCTATTGATGTAGATTGGACCCTGACCCTGAAGGCCCTGTATACTATGAACTATATAGCCAGTCTGTATCGTATAGTCAGTCAGAATTGGTATAGAGTCAGTAAAAGTCATGTTAATTTTGCCGTCAGGTGAGTCCGCCGCCCGCCAAAACCAGAGCCACAGCCTCCTCTCACTTATTTCAAAAAACCAATATTTCAATCTTTTTTTGAAAATTGGAAGACTTACAGCTGAAAAAATGTTATTTTGCGGTAATAATCTCTTATTCAATTCAATTCAATTCAATTCAATTTATTTCACCAAAATACAAAAACTTTACAAAGATGTGACAATCAGAAAAAAAACAATAATTATTATTCTAAATATCTATATCATCTAACTGTAAAATACGGCTGGAGGTGAAGAACTACTGGCATAAGTGAAACACTTGTTCGCCAGTAGGAGTAGAGACTTACCGTAACTGTTTCTAAATCTTAAGCTAATAATTAAAATGGAATATTTTATTCAAACAATGGTAAGTATATTTAAAATAAATGCTATTAATTGTGAATTAATCTAGACAATAATGAATAGTTTTAAAAGCTGAAAAATTTTTGAACTCATAAAATATTAAGATGGAAATAATAGTTGTGAAGTATCCAGTTTTTAATATTATTGGTACAAACTTAATAGGTACACCGATGAGCTCGTTCGGGATGCAGTTTACAATCTTTGGAGCGATGTATACCAGCTGCTTACGAATAACCGTTAAATTCGAATCATAAGTAACATATCTATGTAGATTGTATCTTGTTCTATGAGTTACATTGATTCTTGAAAATGAGCTTCTATGTTTATTGAAATATTTAAATATGCTAAGCACATAGAGTTGACGGATTGACATGACTCTCAATTCACTGAATGCAATTTTTGAGGGGAACAATATGGGTTTATTTAATATGGTTTTTATGATCATTTTCTGTATAATGAATAGTGGTAACAAAAGAGTGTCATAAGTACCACCCCAAACCGCCAAGCCATAATTTAATAGAGATTGTACAATTGCAAAATAAAGCATTCTCAACTTTGATAAATCAAGTATTGACCTCAACTTATAAAAATTATAGGAGACAAACCTTAGTTTATGGCATAGGTATTCAATATGCCTTCTCCACTTGAATCCCTCCTCGATTATCAAACCCAAATATTTTATTGACTAGTCCTTTCAATCTCAGGACATCTACAGGGAGCATCGTCTGATAAATTACAATTTAAATGCAATTTAAGTGTACAATTTGTCTCTTCATGTCCAGAGATATTTCTTGAAAAGGCGATATATTTTGTTTTTTTAATATTTAAGCTTAGGGAGTTAACATCTAACCATTTCTTCAGAGTGGAGATGCCTCTGGAGGCGGCTCCATATACTCTCTGCCAGGTGCTCTCTCCAAACAACAGCACAGTATCGTCAGCAAATGAGAATACCTCACCTCCATTCAGGTCTAATCTGAGTATCTCATTTACATAAAGAAGGAATAAGATTGGTGATAAGACTGTTCCCTGAGGGAGACCATAACCGGAGAGAGGCAGATCACTCACACAGTCATCAAGTGTAAGAATTTGTGATCTATGTGCAAGGTAGCTATGGAACAATCTCAAGTTGTACCCTGATTCCTGCTCGATCCAGTTTATTTAGTAGTTGGTTGTGAGCCACAGTATCGAAAGCCTTGGCTAGATCAAGGAAAACCGCAAGAGTTTTCTTTCCCTTATTTAACAAATCTGCCACAGAATTTGAGAAATGGATTAGAGCATCATCAGTACATTTATTTTTTTGAAATCCAAATTGGTGGTCTTCTATTATCCCATGTAAGTCAAAGAATTCAATAATTTGAAATTTTATCACTTTCTCCATTATTTTCGTTAATGAACTAAGCAAACTGATTGGTCTATAGTTCTCAGTGAGTTTTTTATCACCTGATTTGAATAGAGGTTTGATTTTGGCGACCTTGAACAATTGTGGAAAAACTCCTTCGCGAAAACATTTATTTATAATTGATGTGAAAGGATAGGCAATGAAATCGGCTACTATTTTTAAAGTTTTACTATTTATACCATCAATACCTGGACATGTATTATTTTCAGACTGAGTATGACACTTTTTATTTGAATTTCATTTACCGGTTGCAAGACAAAAGAGTCGGTCAATCTCGAGTTATTTTCTTATATTGGATTCATAAGCGGACTGGCTGGTATATTAGGTATCCTATCAGCATAAGTTTTACCAACATTTACAAAGTATTTATTAATTCATGTGCATTTAATTTTATTTCATTTTCTTTCCTTTTCTATCTAGT
>NW_024092503.1:0-15530 GCF_014356525.2 Nilaparvata lugens | reverse complement strand
GTGCACTAGGTCTAATCCTAAGTGTGAGGTTGCGTGATAAGCAACAATGTGAAGTATTGTGACTAAACGTGTCTGATCATGTCTTGTCTTATCTTGATTAACTGGTGTGCGCCTAGCTTTATATAAAACACTACAAAACAGGGTACTATGAAATTATTCATTTATTAATTAACAACCCAAGTAGAAGTAGCTCTATTGAAATAATTTGACAACTACATTTAATACATCATTAAATGAACCGTACATGGCTTTGAATATACGTGGTATCAAGTATTATTCAAATATTGATTTTAATGGAGTAATCTATCGTGATCTTATCAAGGTCAATTTGTTTTAGAACGATCTTTCAAACATATAATCGGAGTTCTATTTTGGATTAGGCCTTTAGTGTACGGTCCACGTTACAATGGCAGTGGAGAAACTTAGGAGAACAACGTTGTCAATTCTCTTACCACTGCCTTCTAGAGGATAACTGATACCAATAAATCTTATGTGATAAAAACTGTTCATTCTTGTTTGAGATAATCAATTATATCTTATTCGTCGAAAAAATATATTTTCAATAATTTCATAATAAATTTTCCTAGTTAAGATTAAATATTTTGTCAATTAATTATTAATTCTACATTGTTAAAAGACGATCTGGCAAAAGAGTAAAGCGAGGAAGAAATAGCGCTATCCGCTTTGTTGATAGACAAGGATAGCAATACCATTGCCAATCAAACACTGCCATTATAACATGGACCTCACTATAATAGTAAGATAAGTTCAATCATATGGTCCGACGCCAACATCAACCTTGAAATTCTTTTTTTTTTTCTTCAGGAAATAGAATAATAATCAGGTCTTAGACCCTCGTCTCCAAAACATTAATATCAGTTTCAGTTTTCTATAATAGTAAGTGCATTTTCACTTTATTAATGTCTTTAAAATTCAAGTTTTATTTCATTAGTGAAAAATGGATCAATGCAAACTAGAGATAAATGCTAACTAACCTGTCGACATCTCCAACAGTGCTGAACTTGGTGTTGGCGGCGCTGGGCTGCTCGCGATGGCCCCCAAAGCTGTTAGGGAAGTAGTTGGGCGCGCCCCCCTGGTTGTTGGTGTAGCAGGCAGGGCCATCGCGCTGTGTGTTGGCCACCACGGCCCGGTAGGGGCAATTGACGGGCAACTGCAGGTAGTTAGCCCCCAAGCGGTGTCTATGCGTGTCGCTATACGAGAACAGGCGACCCTGCCACATAAAAACAAAACACAACATTCAGTTTTGTTATACTCACTCAATTTCAGCTGATTCCAGATCAAAACAACATTTGATTTCATTACATTACATACATATATGTTTTATTTACAGTCGAGACAGTTTCTAGGTTGGAAAGTTAACGTTTTACAATGCAAATAAAAACAGCTGATCTCAATTTGAACTTGGAAAAGTCAAGGTCAGTCACGATACCCGTCCCGTAAGTGGCCGATCACCGGAAATATGCATTCTAGTTTCCATGTATTTTAAATGGGAGTATTAATTGTGCACCACGAGAGGGACTCTGGTTCTTACAGTTTTCTCGTCGTGCGCTACTTATAAGGCTAGACGCACATTAGTAAAATGAGTTAACACTAAAGTTATTAACAAAATGTTAATACCTTAATCCTAATAAATTCTATTAGATTGAACGGAACTTGACAACACATAAGTTCATCATGTGTATGATAAGTATGTTCAATCTAATAGAATCTATAAGGATTAAGTTATTAACATTTTGTTAATAACTTTGGTGTAAACACAGCTTTAGTCAAGACAAGACAAGACAAGACATGATCATACACGTTTAGTCACAATACTTCACTTAGCTGCTTGTGAGGCAACACACACTGATTAGTCATTGCAATTAGACATGACTCCATAAGCAACTATGTGAAGTATTGTGACCAAACGTTTTCTGTAGACTTGGTATCCTCCCCATAAGACATTTGTATGTGCATAAGGTCTTGTCAATTTTCTATTAATTTAGTGAGCGGGAATGATGGCGTAACTATTGATTATTGTGATTCAGTTACTGGCCCTTATCGTACGAGGCAGGCTGATGGGTTGGTTGTCCGGGGTGTCAGGCCAAACAGCACTTTATTTAAAAAAACCTTTCTTTTTCTAGCACCAAAATTTTTCAATCAGTTACCTTCCTCAATGAAAACCCTTTTCAACTGCCACAATAAAATAATAAAAATGAAATTGCATCTGAAAAAATGGCTTCTTTTAATTAGCACAGAAGGATTGGAAGCCATGTACTCTGCCACTGCCATGTCACTGCCTAATGTATCTAACTTTCATGCACATTGTATGTACAGAACACTGTCCTCTTGCAAAACAAAATTATATAATATACACATGGACTATTACAAAAATGATGTACATAATATCACGCTCATACGATAATTATATTAATGATTTCCATATAAATCTATCTAAACTATTACTATGGAGACATATATATATATATATATATATATATATATATATATATATATGTATTAGTGTCTATTTTTCATAGAACTAACAGTTTAATTCAACGCTTGTTTTGTCCGGTGCTCTGTATGCGGACGTGACCTCTCTCTTAAGGTCATTTGCATACAGTAATGATTATTTCTGCATGTTGTATATGTATTATAATCTTTGTAACTTGTGAATCTTTACCTTGAGTTGCTGTCCACTGTTATTTTATTGTATCTCTAGTAGAGTAGTCTTTTTGATGTATTTTTCGTTCGCAGTGTAGCTCTAGTAGAGTAAGCCATTAGCTGTATTGTTTTTTCTTTTGCTTCTTTGTTTTGTTTTTTTTTCTCATTGTATTTCTATAGTGGAGCAGAATGATAATACTGCATGCTTAGTTTTCTATTACTCTTAATTTTCACATGTTTTGTACTTTCACGCAGAAATAAAGTCAAATTTTTTATTATTATTATTATTATTAAACGTGACTAGTCTTGTCTTGACTAATCGGTGTATGACCAGCCTAAAAGATGGCATTGTCAATCAATAAGAAGTCTGATCAGCTGTTTCTATCCCAATCTTTTGAATAATTATGGGTTACATTTCAGTTACATGCTGATGCTACACAGCATTTTAATATGCTTCATATTCAGTTCAAGACTCGCATGAAATTCCACTGAATTTTGGAAGCAACAAGCTCGGCCCTGTGAAAGGCTACTTCCCGTCCTTATGATGTTAATAGCTATTTTAGAGAATGAATGTATTGCAGATACCTGAAGCATCTTGTCTGGGCTGGGTTCGATTCCAGGCACAAAATGAGCGGGCTGAAGGCAATCTGCTCAACATCGGTGAGTAATTAGAAGGGTTCCTGTCCAGGACCAGTTTTCCGACCGGGATCAGTGGGAATTCGCCATGAGGCCAAACCTGAAAACAAATAACAGATATAGAGCACGTTCTGGGTACAATTTGATGGAACAATTTACGATTGGAACTGGAACAATTTACTGTACACAGAACGTACACATAGTAAAACATGTTCATCTACATACAATAGCAAATTTCAAAGTGATAAACAATTCGTACATTTATTTGTCGCTAAGATTAGATTACTAAACTCTTGTAATTTCTTCATTCCCCTTCTTTATTATAATACTATTAGGTAGCCTTACCCACTGTAGTTTGAGAGTGTTGAATGTAATGCATGTATTCAAATGGGATGAAGCATACCGCTCCTGTATTCGTCACCATTTGATTACATGCATTACATTACTCGCAAACTTGAAGCTATAGTGAGGTCCACGTTATAATGGCAGTGGAGAAACATAGGAGAACAACGTTGCCGATACTCAGTCTTGGCAATGCCTTCTATACACGGTAGCTGATACAGGCTTATTGATGTAATATTAACAGTTCATTCTCGATTAAAATAATTAACTATATTTTATTAAGCAAGAAATTATAATTGTTAATAATTTTATAATAAATTTTCATAATTAGGATGAAATATTTTGTTGATTGATTATTAATTCTACAATGTTAAAAGCCGATCTGGCAACAGAGCAAAGCGAAAAAGAGATAGCGCTATCCGCTTTGTTCAATGATAGACAAATTTCAAATTTTATTTATTAAAACTCACAATATTCACAATCAGAATTAATAAGAGAAACAAGAACACACAGCTCAGTAAGATAAAAAATAATTAATGGAAGATTAATAAAATAATACTGGTATGTTTATTAGAAATACATTTGTGAATTGGAATAAGAAATACTACTTGCTGGAAGTATACAAGGACAAGGACAGCAATACCATTGCCAATCAAACACTGCCTTTATAACGTGGACCTCACTATAGAATGAGATTGAGAGCTCGCCATGCTCGTTCAATGAAGCTTACAAGAATCAATGATTCAATTATTTATTTCAGCCAAAAGTATACATTAGGCTAGGTCATATTACAGATAAGTCGTATTATTACAATAACATATTATTATCACAGATGCACTAATAGTTATTTGTATATCTAGAGTGAAAAGTACGACTTTTTCTCCCTGTGGGAAAAAGTTTGAAGCCCGAGGCGAAGCCGAGGGCAGCAATTTTTCTGAGGGAGAAAAAGTATTTTTCGCTCGTGATGTACACAACATTTTCCTCCATCTACTTTTTTATAGAAACTGCAAATAAAATCGTTCTAATAACTTACGTATTGGTGACAATGATTCCTAACAACATAACCTAAATCTAAAACCTAAAAAACCGGTCGTCTGATTGGCACTGCCGATTGCGCTATCTATCGGCAAAAGTTGTAACAATATATCAGCTGAGCAGCTACGAAAATGGCTGACTCCAGATCACGCGGTTCAGATTTGAATTTCAGATCAAAAATATTTGTTGGCTGGTATTTTGAATAGAATAAAATATTTTAAAAATTTATAAATTTTTATCGTCTACTAATATTAAGAATATAATAATTATCATACAAACATATATTTATGAGTTGATCAAATTTCTGGTTGTGGTATTGAATTCAGTTGACTCATGACAGACACCTCTATTATGCTTTTCTCATCTGAGCTTAGACCTTCTAACCTATTACAAGTAAGTTTCAAAATAGAGATGCTCCCCATGTTATTTAAATGGAGTCACTTTTGCTCCCTAGGGAGCTTTTCTGTTTTTTACTACCGAGAGCGAAAAAGTGACACTTTAGTATTAGGTTTCAGGGAGTAAAGTAAGTACTTTAGACAGTAGGTGGAGGAAAACTTAGTTTTTGTCAATGTGATGAATGACAGGTCACCTAATGAGGTGATAGAGAGGTGTGCGTTTAAACCAGGTTTTCAGCTTCATTGTAGAATAGGACCTGATGTAAACGAAACCTAGTCTAATCGAGACACTCCCTTCTTATGCTATCTTTTCTCTATGGTACAAGTGAAATGGTTTGGATTTGTGTTACCTTTGTGAGATCGAACGGATTGTACTTCCAGTTCTGGGCCTGCTCGTAAGTCATGACTTGTATGGAGAAGTTCCACTGCGGGAAGTTGCCGGAAGCGATGGCGTTGTAGAGGTCGCGAATCGAGTAATCGGGATCTGAGCCTGACAGCTCGTGCGCTTTCCCGGCCGGCAGGTTCTTGATTCCTTGTGCAGTCTGCAATTCACATTCAAACATTTAGAAACTATTCAGAAATCATTGAAAAATATTTTAGAAATGCTATAATGTTTAAATAGAGCAAGGGAAGGTAATCATCATAAGGAAAGGTGTAATATATCATAATTCAATAGAATAACAGCTTGTAATATTATATAAGTATATTCTGTTCACACTGTCGTCAAGCTGGAATTTACCATCTGGTTTGAAGTTCCACGTTGATTGTTTGCGGAATAATTGTAACTGTCAAGTTGTCACGCAATTGACTCCATCAAATATTTAGGTGTTACAGTAGATGAGAAGCTTACCTGGTCTCTACACATACGTTATGTTAAAAATTATCTTTTACATATCCTGAGAAAATTCTATTTTCTAAATAAGATTCTTCCAACCACCATCCTTAGACAGTTATACTTTGCTCTTGTTGACTCTAAACTGAATTATGGAATAAGTTGTTGGGGCTCTACTTACATTACCCACTTGAGACCACTTATAACCTTACAAAAATCTATTGTCAGAGCTGTTAAAAAATCAGGAAGATATGAACATGCCTTTCCCCTTTTTCAAGATATAAAATGCTTGCCTCTAAGATACATATATGTTTTCAAAGTGTTATACCTATTCTTTGTAATGTCTGGAAACAGTGGTCAGGCACTTTTCAGGGAGAGAACAAATTATCAAACTAGGAGAGTCACTTCTGATCTGCTAAGGCTTCCCAGGTCATATACCACTTGTTTCCAGAAATCGTTTGTATTCTAGGTCCGAAATTTTTCAATAATTTACCTTTTGAGGCAAAGAGAATTGATAATAGGAAAATGTTCAATATTACATTCTTAAATGGCTTAGAAAATCTTGCCTGATTGTTTAGAACACATGTTTTTTATTCTTTCTTAGTATTCGACATAAATATTATAGTTGTTGAAAATCATATCAAAAAGTAATTAGCCCAAACTGGAAATGTATGAGAGCTGAGTGAATGTGAGTGTGTGTTTTCATTTTTTTCTTGCCAAAAAAAAATTTTTTTCTGCTTTCTGATTTTATTCAATTATAGTATAAGCACTCCTGCTTGCACACGTTAAGCATTATATGCTTACAGCACGCTAGAAATATTCTGTCAAAAAAGCTTTGTTTTTTTGTTTTTTTTTTTTTTCATTACATCATACACGTAGAAAGCCTTATACATAAATTATATTTTTATACAATTTCTTCAGTGCTTTTGTATTTTATTTCCATTTTTGATGTTTGATGTATTTGAAATTTTGTATGTATTTGATTTTTGAATCAGAATAAAAAACAATTTGAATTTGAATTTTGAATAAATATTTTAAGAATATCAAACATAGTTAAATATAGAGTGCGACAACGAAACTTATTTTTTTAAGTAAATAAAACTTTTTGCATGGATCAGAAAGTTTGTGTTCACTTTTTTTAATGTAGAGACATAAATAAAGTTTTGTTCCAATTAGTTTTGAATATGAAATCAGGTAGGTGACGTCCCTCATTCTCCATACACTTAGTAAACCGATTTTTAGCGTTTGTCATAACTCCTGCCAGCATTGCAGGCGTTATTTTAGCAATTTCTACCCTGATATTGGTCTTCAAATCTTATAGGGTTCTTGGACGGTTCATTTAAACAAGGGTTTCCAAAAAACCCCATAGAAAAAACTACAATGGTTCAAATCAGATATCTGGCTGGCCACTCCAAATCGCTCATAATTGAGATGAGGCGTCCTGGAAAGTGTTCCCTCAATTGAAGTCACGTTCAGAAAGTTCCTGCAGAATTGCCATCTTGTATGGGTGGAAATGAAGATCTTCATGAAGAATTCGTCTCACATAACGATCGGGAAGTCCAAGAGAAGACACATGAATGCACGCAGAACGCTGTGGTGATCGCAACATTGAAACTCATACTGCCTCAATGTTCTCAGGTGACCTAATGGGCCGAGGGACTTCAGTTCTTCGTGTTGTCGCACTTGCAGTTTGTTTAAACGTAGTGACCCACGTAACAATTGATTTCCGGTCCGGGACAGGAGCCAAATGGGTTGAATTAAAGCGATTTCGAAAGGCGCGCTGGATTGTTATCACAGAACATCCGCTCGTAAAATAAGTCTCAACGGCAAATGCGCGCTTCTCATTGGTCCAATGCATGATGGCGACTGAACATGTCGGAAAGAAAACATTATATTCTGACCTCTCTAATGAGACCAATTTGATGGAGTTCGCTTTAAAAAAGGAAGTTTCGCTGCCGCACCCGGTACTACAATATACACATAAACACTACAATATATGTTGTGGGTTTTCTCCATATTGAGGAGTAGATTTTTGACTAACTCACTGAGCATTGAAACCGGATTGGTTTAGATAAATAACATTAGTAACTGACGATATTTTCCATACATATATTTTTATGAATGCAGATATAAAAATATATAATAATTCCATTTTTATAAAATGGTTATTTCATATTTCAAAATATAGTAGCTTTTAAATAATGTATATTTTTGATGCCCACATAAGCTCTTAGGCTTGTGCATGGGTTGTGACGACTACTTTTTAGGTAATCGGGACCGACGGCTTATTGCCTCCTCCGAAAGACGAGGTGGCAGTATCTATGTGATTGTGCTGTGGTCAAAAACTTTTGCCCCTGTTGAGATTCTAACTCGGGTTTTCTTGATTATTAGACCGGCACGTTATCACTTACTCCAACGAACCGCCCACAATATGATATTTTAAGGTTGAGTAACATTTATGTTTTAAGGTAAAATAGTAGTAAGTTACCTTGTAGTGGAATTTGCAGTATACAGGCTCATTGTTGCTGTTAACTAGCTTGAACGTGTGCGAGCCGTATCCGTTCATGAAGCGGTATCCGTCGGGGGTTCCGCGGTCCGAGAACAGAAACATCACCTGATGGGTGGTCTCTGGGCGCAGACTGATGAAGTCCCAGAACATGTCCGCATCCTACACATTGCACACAAAATACACTTGATTTACATGTGTAAGGGCCGTTTGCACAGTCAAAGCTTAAACTCGATTTAATCAGCTGGTGGCTTCGACTCAAAATGAAACACATTATAACAAACTAGACTTGATACGGATTTAATTCAGTTTAAAATGAAATTTAGTTAAGTGCAAACGGATCTTAGTCCTTCAAATTATCTACAAAATATTATAATCTGTTCACATTCTAGAACATGATGTGACCGTCCTGAAAATAACACATAAAGTACAATCAATTCATAAATCAAATCAAATTGATTTATTCAGTGAGTTGCATAAAAAAGTCAAGCTTTGCAACATTGAATCGCCACAATCAATAATAAAACACAGAACATATATTAGTGCAAGGAGGAGACGTTAAAAACAACACTGCCACTAGAAGCACCCCGTGGAAGATATCGATCAATTTCAGTCAATTTATAGAAATTTTTTATTTTTGTAATAATTCTATGATATTTAATTCTTATTCCCTAATTAATTCTTAATTCTTAAATTTTTAAATTTAATTGATTCTTATTCCTATTAATTCTTAATTCTTCAATTCTTAAATTCCCTCAAGACATCCACACATTCATCCACAGTGTATGGCGCTCTTTTCAGCAGAACTTTCCTTAAAATTTCCCAAAATTTCCTTATCCTTCTGATCATCTTTGGAAAGTTGGAGAGATCTTTAAAATTATGGGGGAGTCTATTTATAATTTTCATTGCGCAATAGTGTGGGCCTTTCTCCAGAAGTGTTAGTCTATGTGCCGGGTAACCGAGGTTCAAGCCACCATTCCTCGTACTGTAGGAATGATCGGATGAGAATGCCCTCCAATTTTAACCAACGAACGTGATGATCTCCAGAAAGTACATGGCTGGCAAAGTTGATATACTCTCTCTCACAAAACAATGCCTACAGGATGTTCGGGCACTGAGGTTAAAGATTATTCTCAGAGCCCTTTTCTGCACATATTCTGGATCATGTGTGCGTCCTATTATTTTTTGTAAACTCGATTATAAACTCGACTACCGACGGCTGTTGGATGACGCGTTGATTATAACAGCTGAGTTTTATTTCTGTGTGTGGCCAGCCACTACCTCCGTAAACTACCTCTGTTTACGGAGGTAGTGGGCCAGCTCACAAATCTTCTCCCATAAGGATTACATGTAAACTTTGAAGGACCGTAGGAAAGAGTCCTGAAGTCGGATAATAAATTTGATAGGCCATAAACCTGTTCCTGAACCTAACAAACACAACTAAGAAAAAATAATCAAATTCGGTGCACACATAAAAAAAAGTTATTGAATGTAAAAATTTGAGGCTCGATTTTTATTTATATAGATTGTAAAACATGTCAGTGTTAAGAAAAAATTAAATTTCAAAATTTCAAAATTTCAAGTCAGAGTATTGACATGTCACCTAAGTTACTACAAGCATGATTTTACTTGAGCTGTTAGACAATAATCTAATAAGAATAGGATTTCATTGACCAAAGAGTGATATCTCATTATTAAAAATTAGGAATTGGTTCATTGAGTATTTTACCTTCAAATGTGTGACTGGATTCCGTTTCTGTGTGTGAATGAAGCTGGGGAACAGTATCGGATCACGAATGAAGAAGATGGGAGTGTTGTTGCCCACCAAATCCCAGTTACTTCTTCCGTATAGAATTTCACTGCGAATCCTCTTGGATCTCTGTGGAAGAAAAATGGAAGTATATTATTACAAAACATTCCAAAGTACAATAATTTTGAAGAATTAATGGAACTAGGCTAGTAAAAAATTTGAAAACAAGATCAGATCCGTCTATATAGTTGGGATACAAAGTATATATTATTGGGATACAAAGTAGTGAGGAACTAATAGTAATAGTAGTATTCTTTTTAAATAAGGTAATTTATAGGTAGAAAATAGTACCTCGGTTTAGTATCTTTTTACTAGGTGATGCTTAGGGTAATAGATATAGTTTTAGATTTTTGGATTTAGATTCAAGTAGTATTCTTTTTAAATAAGGTAATTATAGGTGGACAATAGTACCTCGGTTTAGTATCTTTTTACTAGGTGATGCTTAGGGTATAGATATAGTTTTAGATTTTGGAATTTTTGTATTATCTGTTGTAGCATTAAAGTTAGTATTATTTGATGATAACCTCGACACATATATTATATAGTGAGGTATCATTTTCTAAACCCGAATATGTTATATTAAAAAAATATGTAATATAATGTAATGTATGTATGAATTATGAATAAACTCCTCGGATGTGTCGTCCAACATCCAGAGAAATTATTATTATTATTATTATTATTATTATTATTATTATAGTGGAATTTGTTTTGTTTTCAGGTATCGATTACCTTATCAACCTATCCAAGTTCAACAGGGCCGGTTTCCGAGCTCGGGATTTAGCTAAGTTCAAGACAGCTGCGGTTCAAGACAGTTCAACAGCTGGAGTCAACAAAAATTGGCCTTCAAAAACGGGGCGTAGTCGCAGTAAATAGTCGCAGCAAAATAATCTTTATTTTCTCATTTCTATAATTGGAAACGTTTTTCCTTGAAGAAATGAAACATTCTTGAATAATTCAAAATAGCTGAAACTTTACACTATTTTCTCTTCATTTTATTTTGTGTTCAATTTTCTAGTTTTTCGAAATTTAATTTATGAACGTGGACTGTGACTACGCCCCGTTTCGGAAAGCCAATTTCTGACTCCAGCTGTTTAAAGTCTTGAACTTAGAAATCCGAGCTCGGAAACCGGCCTTACAGTTTATTCCGATGTGAAATTTTTCATATGATTTGGCGTGGATAAAAATTTGTGGAGAAAATTAAGAGATAGATTGATTTTTGGCCACTTGTGTGTTTTTCTTTATGAATACTGTTTCTGTTTGCTTCACTCAATTGAGCCAAAAAATTCTTATGTATCACTTTCTTCACTGTTACAGTAGTACTTTCAAGGTAGGCGCACACAGATCGTCATCGGACGGATGGCGACACGCATCGGACGGATCGGACGATAGATTTGATAAATTGTGTTCAATTGGAGTGCGCATACCTATACGATGCGGATAGGTATGCGTACTCCAATTGAAGACAATGCAACAAATCTAATCGTCCGATCCGTCCGATGCGTGCCGTTCGTCCGATGACGATCTGGTGGCCGGGCTCCGAGCTCGGGATTTAGCTAAGTTCTAGATTTTAAAAAGATGGAGTCAGAAAGTTGGCTTTCCGAAACGGGGCATGGTCGCAGTAAAACGATTAACGATTTTTAAATTATAGTTCGATAAACTAGAAAATTGAACACAATAGAATATTTCGCACCTAGAGCAGAAAATGAGATATTTCCGGCTCGAAATCGGTTTTGAAGTCCGAGGCCGTAGGCCGAGGACTAGAAAAGACTGAGAGCCGGAAAAACATTTTTGTCCGTGGTGCGAACGATATTTTTCGCCAAACTACAGGTATTGCTGACAAAATAAATAAAGAATACTCGTTATCATACCTATCTCTTGATTTTAGTGGTAGAAGATTTGCAGTCAGGATATCAGATTCTTTTAAAATTTCACTTGGAATATCACAGGCGTCGTCATCTTCAAGCATTTTTGAAAATTCGGAATGTGCTAATCAACAATAAATAATTGAATAAAAATGGTTGCGAAGCGAATGCTCAATTAGTTTGATTCGAAATTCGAACTGAAATAATGGCGACTTCAGATGAAGAAAGTTGACACTCGCCCGATCTAGCGGATGACTTATTAACTATGGACTTCCATGTTAGCGGCTGGGAAGAGTACTCTTTCCGGCCTAGGCCGGAAAGAAACCTGTTTCTTACGTCAGACGAGAGTCGTCTGCAAACAAGGTCTTTCAGATCTAGGTAGGGACTGGAAAACAGCTGCTTTCTGTGCAGTGTGGCGAAAAATAAAATAACGAGAAAATAGTGTAAAGTTTCAGCTATTTTGAATTATTTAGGAATGTTTCATTTCGTCAAGGAAAAACGTTTCCAATTATAGAAATGAGAGAATAAAGATTTATTTTGCTGCAACTATTTACTGCGACTACGAACCGTTTTTGAAAGCCAATTTTTCCTGACTCCAGCTGTTTAAAGTCTAGAACTAACCTAAATCCCGAGCTCGGAAACCGGCCCTAAAAGTACTATTGTAAAAGTGAATCATAAAGTTTAGTTACCAATAGTTCAAGTTTGGATGAAAACCTTAGAAGAAATCTTATCAATCAACTACTACTCATATGAGTTACTGAATATCTCAATGTTCGTTGTTATCTCAATGTATTAGTTGATTGATAAGATTTCTTCTAAGGTTTTCATCCAAACTTGAACTATTCACTATAATTGCAGATCTCAATTAAATATTTTTACCTGGCAGTATCAGCCGATCCACTCTCTCCGCCAACAGTCGAGAATCTGACAGCAATAGGTGTTTTCTTACCTATTGAAGCGAACACCTTTGCTTTGCAATACTTGGAAATGTCATGTGTCACTTCAAAGTAGCCGAAAGCACCTGCAAAAATAAATAAATACTGTATTATTCACACTTTAATTGCTTGAAAAAGTATCTCTCTGAAAAATTAGATATGTAGAACTAGATATTGAATGAAAACTAATTTTTATTCAATATGGAATATCCATAACATCTCCTTCACAACAACACAGATATCTAGATTATTCGGACTTCAAGGGTACAGTAGTTGCAATAAAAAAGTATTTCCAAATGTAATGACGGAGAGGAATAATAAGTGTGAGTAGCTCCTCCTTGTACGCCGAGGATGTGGCTCAGTGCCACGAAACGCGTCCGTCAAACAAGAAAACCGTGAGAACTTATAAAAGTGCATGATTGATATTGATTATTTTAATTACTTATTAAGATAATAAGGAATAATACATTCACAAAATGAAATGAGTGTCGATGAAGGTATAGGTAATTTTCAAAAATGAATTGATTAATAGACAACAAAATATTTAGCCAAACTCAGAGAAACCATCCCAAAATAATAGAAATGGAATTAAAAAAGATTAGTATATTTCAAGACCGCCTTTCACAGAAATTAAGATGATGGGTGATTACAGATGTTGCTATCAATTTACTTAAACTCACAATGATACTCATTTTCATTTACTATAATAAATTGAATGAATTGTAGAAATAAAAATGTAAATCCATTATGTCGTAAGTAAACAATTTAAAAAAAGGGTAATTGGATTTCTATTCAAGAGTAGCCCTAACGGAAAAAGACAATTTGAATGAATTGTGTATGGTTGCTACTTTGTTACAATTTACACATTTTTCTGAAATTTATTAGCAAATGATCTATATTTGCATAATCCCTTTTGCCTTCATTGCATCTCTATTTTCGTACTTTGCATTGCATTAGACGAACAATAATCAAGTATAAAACTAAACACACAACAGAAAACTAAATCCAATTTTGAAAAAATGTAGAAGATCATTTAAAGTACAGGGTTGGGCAGGGAGGTATGGATGATTTGAAATAACAGTTACACACCCATTTTTAAACGAAACTCAAAATATTTATTTTTTTAGTGTGTACCTTTGATGTTGCCATTATAAAAATTAAAGGGGACAAAATTAAAACATTGATTGTGTACGAAAAATAACATCTGTTAAAGGCTGTGCACTTTTGTCCATACACTCCTGTAGACGTTGTGAGAAGTTGTCCATACTCCGCTGAAGCAATGCATGTGGTACTGCTCGAGTTTATTGTGTTATTGTTTCACTCAGGGCTTCAAAGGTTCGTGATTTGTTTATGTAAACACGTGCTTTTGGGTTGCCCCATAAAACTAATTATTGGCCCTTACTTTTTCGAGAAAACGGTCGAACCGTCACTGTCAATACGGATCGTTACCTAACGATGCTGCGTGATTTTTTCTGCCAAATTGAGAAGACGACGTATCGACGTCAATACTGTATGGTTTCAAAAAGATGTGGCGACATAAAAAATAGTCACAAGGTGATAGGTCCGGTGATCGAGGAAGCCACTCCACATCTCCAATGAGGCGTCCAGGGAAGGAATGCCTTAGAAATTCCATAGCTGATCTCGATACATGGCATGTGGCCCCGTCTTGTTGAAACCATACAGTATTGACGTTGATACGTCGTCTTCCCAATTTGGCAGAAAAAATCACGCAGCATCGTTAGGTAACAATCCGTATTGACAGTGACAAGTCGACCGTTTTCTCGAAAAAAGTAAGGGCCAATAATTAGTTTTATGGAGCTACCTAAAAGCACGTGTATTCATAAACAAACCACGAACCCTTGGTACCACGTGCAATACTTCAGAGGAGTATGGACAACTTCTCACAACGTCTACAGGAGTGTATGGATAAAAATGGACAACCTTTAACCGATGTTATTTCTCGTACATAGTCAATGTTATAATTTTTTCTCTTCAATTTTTATAATGTCAACATTCAAGGTAAAAACTAAAAAAAATTTGAGTTTCTTTTAAAAATAAGTGTGTAACTGTTATTTCAAATCATCAATACCTCCCTGCCCAGCCCTGTATAATAGAAATGCAATGATGTAGCAAACGGTCGATTTTACTAGAATATTATTTTTATATAAATTTTTGAAGAATTGTACATTTTGTTGAAAAAATGAAATTATTCAGATATATGGTTTTTGAAACACGGTACTATGGGTATGCTATTTCAAACTTGGCCAACTATCACACCCTTATTCCATTTCCAATTTGATAGATAATCTCAAAGCATAATATTCAGTTCAAGGATACCTCTCACCAGGCACGGCCCTAGGGACTTTGCCGCCCAGGGCGAGGTCGGCAACCGCCGCCCCCCACAAGTATTCCGTCTAATTTTTAATCCCGGGCTCCACCCCTTCCTTGAGCGATCGCCTTACTATTGTGTCTCCGCTGTGATGCGATCGCTCCATTCACACAACAGAGTC
>NW_024092502.1:0-17585 GCF_014356525.2 Nilaparvata lugens | reverse complement strand
CAATGCTGCACAAAGTTGTTGACTGTTGTTGATCACTTCATCGTTTATTTCTTCAAAATAATCAAGATCCTCGAAGCTGAGCAAATTTGATAAGTTGTTGTTACTCATTATTTAAACTCTCATTAATCCCTTCCATGTTTCTTTTCATTCCAGCTTAAGAGAAACTCTTCACTAACATCCTTTAGTTTTCGAATTAGGGTCAGCACTAAATCTTCTTGCCCTGTTGTGATATATCTGAAGGTTTTGTGTGTCTGCTCATTGCTACTATTACATGTTGTGTGCTGTTATATATTCCAAGTTGTTTTTATTGTTCCTTATCAGAACTACATTCTTGTGAGTTAAGCCCTGTGCTTCATGAATTGTATGGACTTTAACTGAAGGGTGAAGTTTTGATTGCAGCTCTTCTAGCACTGTTTTCTTCTCGAGCTGAGTGAATGTAAGAATCAGAGTGTTAGGTTCAAGTGGTCCAAGTTCTCCATTTGTTATTGGAGGTCTGACGGATAACAGGACCTCATTTTCGTACCAAGTCCTGGTAGTAGCTGGAAAGGATGTAGCAGACGTCTATTGGACACCTTCTAGTTACTGTTTGATGGATTCTCTTCTCACAGAGAGATGAAATGTGTGACCATTCAGCTGTTAATTTACTTCTCTCTATGTAAGGTATTTGGTTTGAATCTCCTAGCAGAATAATCTCAGAAGCACCAGCGAGAGATGAGACAAATCCCACGAAACCTGCATGCATTAATACTGCTTCATCTATGAAAAACGTTTGTACTGCTTTTTTGATCCGTTTATTATAAAAGATGAAAACTGTTCTATAATCCTGTTTAATTATTCTTTCATATTTATTTTTGTGAATTCTATTCACCTCTTGCCTAATTTCATTTATTCCAGCTCTTGTCTGACACAAAATGAGATCTTTACCTGGTGTATGTTGCTGAAGGATAAAGTGAGTTTTACCTCACCCTGGAACTCCATCCATCCAAGCTATTTTTGGCATCTTACAATTTGTGATGTCAACTTTTAGAATATTCTTCAGTAGCTCAGCATTCAGCATTCTAGTCTCTACTGACTAGAATATGTTAAGAATATATATTAGAATATCCTTAGTAGAATGACTTTGTTGTTTCATTGTAGGGTACGTATTTTCCTTCATTTTCAAAACAGAAGCCCATTCGATATGTAGTGGATGTCGGCCACAGGAAAGTCTTAAGTCGATTGTCGTAGATGTTCATCTCGTTTCGCCTTATCTCTTGAATACATGCTGCTGAAGAAGAGATATTACTATTCAGTGATGATAGTACTCCCCTATATAAATCCGCATTCAGAACATCATACTGTTGAATAAAGTTCCTGAGTTCTATCATACTGTTCAAATAAGCATAAAGAATAGAATCATACGGTAGGTATCCTTTTGGACAATCTTCAGAGCCATCGTTTTCATGTGGTATATCCAAGAACTTTAGATTGTTTATCCTCTGTAATAGAATACATAATTCAGGTTTTTGTTTTAATTACTAAATTAAAATGTCCAAGCATGTAAACTCGGAGTCAATATCAAAAGAATCTATTCCAATCGTAATGTTGTATTTATTTATCGATGCATATTCGTCTATTACCAGTAAGAGGTCACGGATACCTAATTGAGCCTCATTGTTATTATTTTGCGCTAAATCATGTCAATGAATTTTAACAAGATGAAAAGAATTGAGCTATTTTTACGTTCCGTAAATAAACAGTAGGTAAGCTATTGTATTGTCTTGACTCAGCGTTTTCTTCTTGATTGAATGTGCAACGCCTTTTGAAATACGTAAATTTTTTATTCCAGCGAGCTAATGATATAATTAAAATCTGTATATTGACCAAAGCTGAAAATCAAAGACGTCCTACTTTTCGCTGACTGTTTATTAATTCTGTTTTTTTAATAGATGATAAAATCTTGAATATCTATTTTATATTTGATGCTGTGAATTTATTTGATGATTTTGAGCTGGAAATTTCTATTTTCAATCTTTTAAGCACTTCCATAATTTGTTCGATCAATTGATTGTTGCAATGCTTCTCATAGCTGGGACACTTTAGATAGTTTACTTTGTGGTCTGAGGGTTATCAGCTCTTTTGCAGTTAAAACATACTGGAGGTTATCGATGAAGGGCAGGTTTTGATGTTGTGTCCTGTGATGGAGCAATGACCACAGATATCTTCTTCCTTTTTACAATGTTTTGTGATGTGCCCATAGACTTGACATTTAGCACCTTTGCACTGCATGGTAATCATTAACTCTACATGATGTTATATCTATAAATATTTTTTCTTATTAATTATTGCTTTCCTAATTTCGGGTTCACATTCTACTACACACGGAATCCTTGTTTTTCGGCCCTAATTTGAATGATGCTTCAACCTGTTTTCTATTCCTGAATTGACAAAATTTTTGTTATATATTTCTTCAGTTACCTCTTTGTTAGTGAGATCAGATGGAACATCATAAACAATTATCCTGGGTTTTTATTTTGGGGCTCAGTTATCTTGATTTGATCATTATTTACAGCTTTATTCTTCAAAATTTTTTTTGTCCTCCAGAGAATCCAGAACAATGAGTAAACCTCCTCCTCTAACGGGTACTGTCTTTTTATTTTAATGTTATCCTTTCTCGCGATGTTGGTTTTCAGTGTTCCTTTATTTTTTCACTGTCTTGTTTCTCATTACCGGTGGAATTGAGGGTTCAATTAAGACTACCTGTTCTTTTGGAAGGATTTTCCTGACTTGATTATTGGACTGGGAATCGCTTGAAGTAGCTTTTTTCGGTAGTTGTATCATGTCTGCGTAAGTAATAGGCCTGTCTTTATTTTTAATTTCCTGAACACATATTGCTTATGTCCTGTAATGAGTCATGAATTTTCGGATGCCCTAAAGAATCACTATTTGGCTAATAGTAACTGCTCTCGTTTCTACTTTCACGATTACCAATGCTAATTTTTGAACTAATTCTAAGAAATTATCATATCGGCTCTGGAAACCTTGTTTTTTTTAAATTCTGACGAAGCCCATTTCTTGAATTCCGAAGAGATACTCTTCATGTTCATTATGTCTGTGTTGAATTCACTCAGCAATAATTGTTTAACAGTTTCCATTTTACCTGGTTGTTCTCGTACTTTGAGTCCTTGGTTCCATGAAAAGTTATCCTCTTCTTCCTCCTCCTCGAATTGCGGGATCAGTCCATCCGGTGGTTTGGTTGGTGACCTCATCTATCCGACGAAGATGACGTATGAAGATAGCTGCTGTATGGTTATGTTCCAGTGATCCACTTATTGATGAACGATGATTGTTTTGAAAACTATCACTACGGTGAAACTAAACTACTAAGATGTTTACTCTACGAGCGCTACTGTGGGACAGCGATCTTATAGTTTTGGCTGAGAATTTTTCCTATTTGGGAAAACTTCAAATTTTCGATGAAAATTCAATTTTCCAGGTCGCAATTTGGATTTAGTTGAAATTTAGCTATTCAAAATATTTTAAATATTTCAAATATCCGATGAAAATCAATTTCCCGGGTCGCCATTTGATTGAATTTAAATATTGCTACAGGCTTATCTCAGGGAGCTGAACAAAAAAGCTTCTTATACATTTTTTGTGGGAAACAAATTTAAATGAGGCCCAAATATTTGGGGCTGGCTAGGGGTGCCGGGGGCTGGCTGGAGGTTTTCCCGTAGCCCCCAGTGTAGTATGCAACATATTTGGTGTTCAGTTTTCACAGCGATCTTATAGTTTTGGCTGAGAATTTTTCCTATTTGTGAAAACTTCAAATTTCTATGGAACTCAATTTTCCAGGTCGCAATTGAATTTGGTGAAATTAGCTATGGTTATAGGCATATCTCGGGAGCTGAACAAAAAAGCTTCCTATACATTTTTTGTGGGAAACAAATTTAAATGTGGCCCAAATATTTGGGGGTGGCTAGGGGTGCCGGGGAAAAAATTTGAAAGTTCTGGAGGTTTTCCCGTAGCCTCCAGTGTAGTATGCAACATATTTGGTGTTCAGTTTTCACAGCGATCTTATAGTTTTGGCTGAGAATTTTTCATATTTGGGAAAACTTTGATGAAAACTCAATTTCACGGGTCACCATTTGAACTCAGTTGAAATATGACTACAGACCTATCTCCGGGAGCTGATCAATGAAGCTTGTAATACATTTCTTGTTGGAAAAAAATTTAAATGTGTCCCAAATATTTGGGTGAGTACAGGAGTGCCGGGGGTAAATATTTGGAAGGTCTGGAGGTTTTCCCAGAGCTTCCAGTAGTATTAACAGATTTGGTGTTCGGTTTTCACAGCGAACTCATAGTTTTGGCTGAAAATTTTTGGTATTTGGGAGAACTTCAAATTTTTGATGAAAACTAAATTTTCCAGGTCGCCATTTGAATTTGGTTGAAATTTAGCTATGGTTATAGGCTCATCGCCGGGAGCTGAACAAAAAAGCTTCATATACATTTTTTGTGGGAAACAATTTAAATGTGGCCCAATATTTGGGGGTGGCTAGCGGTGCGGGGGGAAAAAATTTGAAAGTCCTGGAGGTTTTCCCGTAGCCTCCAGTGTAGTATGCAACATATTTGGTGTTCAGTTTTCACAGCGAACTTATTCTTTTGGCTGAGAGTTCTTGGTATTTGGGAGAACTTCAAATTTTCGATGAAAACTCAATTTTCCAGGTCGCCACTTGAATTTGGTTGGAATTTAGCTATGGTTATAGGCTTATCTCCGGGCGCTGAACAAAAAAGCTCCCTATACATTTTTTGTGGGGAACATATTTGAATGTGTCCCAAATATTTGGGGGTGGCTAGCGGTGCCGGGGGAAAAAATTTGAAAGTCCTGGAGGTTTTCCCGTAGCCTCCAGTGTAGTATGCAACATATTTGGTGTTCAGTTTTCACAGCGATCTTATAGTTTTGGATGAGAATTTTTCCTATTTTGGAAAACTACAAATTTTCGATGTAAACACAATTTTCCAGGTCGCAATTTGAATTTGGTTGAAATTTAGCTATGGTTATAGGCTTATCTCCGGGAGCTGAACAAAAAAGCTTCTTATACATTTTTCGTGGGAAACGAATTAAAATGTGGCCCATATATTTGGGGGTGGCTAGGGGTGCCGTGGGAAAAAATTTGAAAGTCTTGGAGGTTTTCCCGTAGCCTCCAGTGTAGTATGCAACATATTTGGTGTTCAGTTTTCACAGCGATCTTATAGTTTTGGCTGAGAATTTTTCCTATTTGGGAAACTTCAAATTTTCGATGAAAATGTAAACTCAATTTCCCGGGTCGCCATTTGAATTCAGTTGAAATATGACTACAGGCTTATCTCCGGGAGCTGATCAATGAAGCTTGTAATACATTTCTCGTTGAAAACAATTTTTAATGTGTCCCAAATATTTGGGTTAGTACAGGAGTGACGGGGGTAAAAATTTGGAAGGTCTGGAGGTTTTCCCGTAGCTTCCAGTGTAGTATTAACAGATTTGGTGTTCGGTTTTCACAGCGAACTCATAGTTTTGGCTGAAAATTTCTGGTATTTGGGAGAACTTCAAATTTTTGATGTAAACCATATTTTCCAGGTCGCCATTTGAATTTGGTTGATATTTTGCTATGGTTATAGGCTCATCTCCGGGAGCTGAACAAAAAAGCTTCTCATACATTCCTTGTGGAAAACAAATTTAAATGTGTCCCAAATATTTGTGAGAGAATAGGGGTGGCGTGGGAAGCAATTTGAAAGTTATGGAGGTTTTCCCGTAGCCTCTGGTGTAGTATGCAACATATTTGGTGTTCAGTTTTCACAGCGATCTTATAGTTTTGGCTGAGAGTTTTTCCTATTTGGGAAACTTCAAATTTTCGATGAAAACTCAATTTCCGGGTCGCCATTTGGATTCAGTTGAAATATGACTACAGGCTTATCTCCGGGAGCTGATCAATGAAGCTTGTAATACATTTCTCGTTTGAAAAAAATTTAAATGTGTCCCAAAATATCGGGTGAGTACAAGAGTGCCGGGGGTAAAAATTTGGAAGGTCTGGAGGTTTTCCCGTAGCTTCCAGTGAAGTATTACAGATTTGGTGTTCAGTTTTCACAGCGAACTCATAGTTTTGGCTGAGAATTTTTGGTATTTGTGAGAACTTCAAATTTTCGATGAATACTCATTTTTCCAGCTCGCATTTGAATTTGGTTGAAATTTAGCTATGGTTATAGGCTCATCGCCGGGAGCTGAACAAAAAAGCTTCATATACATTTTTTGTGGGAAACAAATTTAAATGTGGCCCAAATATTTAGGGGTGGCTAGCGGTGCCGGGGGAAAAAATTTGAAAGTCCTGGAGGTTTTCCCGTAGCCTCCAGTGTAGTATGCAACATATTTGGTGTTCAGTTTTCACAGCGATCTTATAGTTTTGGATGAGAATTTTTCCTTTTTGGGAAAACTACAAATTTTCGATGTAAACACAATTTTCCAGGTCGCAATTTGAATTTGGTTGAAATTTGACTATGGTTATAGGCTTATCTCCGGGAGCTGAACAAAAAAGCTTCTTATACATTTTTCGTGGGAAACGAATTAAAATGTGGCCCATATATTTGGGGGTGACTAGGGGTGCCGTGGGAAAAAATTTGAAAGTCTTGGAGGTTTTCCCGTAGCCTCCAGTGTAGTATGCAACATATTTGGTGTTCAGTTTTCACAGCGATCTTATAGTTTTGGATGAGAATTTTTCCTATTTGGGAAAACTTCGAATTTTCGATGAAAACTCAATTTTCCAGGTCGCCACTTGAATTTAGTTGGAATTTAGCTATGGTTATAGGCTTATCTCCGGGCGCTGAACAAAAAAGCTTCTTATACATTTTTCGTGGGAAACGAATTAAAATGTGGCCCATATATTTGGGGGTGGCTAGGGGTGCCGTGGGAAAAAATTTGAAAGTCTTGGAGGTTTTCCCGTAGCCTCCAGTGTAGTATGCAACATATTTGGTGTTCAGTTTTCACAGCGATCTTATAGTTTTGGCTGAGAATTTTTCCTATTTGGGAAACTTCAAATTTTCGATGAAAACAATTTTTAATGTGTCCCAAATATTTGGGTTAGTACAGGAGTGACGGGGGTAAAAATTTGGAAGGTCTGGAGGTTTTCCCGTAGCTTCCAGTGTAGTATTAACAGATTTGGTGTTCGGTTTTCACAGCGAACTCATAGTTTTGGCTGAAAATTTCTGCTATTTGGGAGAACTTCAAATTTTTGATGTAAACCAAATTTTCCAGGTCGCCATTTGAATTTGGTTGATATTTTGCTATGGTTATAGGCTCATCTCCGGGAGCTGAACAAAAAAGCTTCTCATACATTCCTTGTGGAAAACAAATTTAAATGTGTCCCAAATATTGTGAGAGAATAGGGGTGGCGTGGGAAGGAATTTGAAAGTTCTGGAGGTTTTCCCGTAGCCTCTAGTGTAGTATGCAACATATTTGGGGTTCAGTTTTCACAGCGATCTTATAGTTTTGGCTGAGAGTTTTTCCTATTTGGGAAACTTCAAATTTTCGATGAAAACTCAATTTCCCGGGTCGCCATTTGGATTCAGTTGAAATATGACTACAGGCTTATCACCGGGAGCTGATCAATGAAGCTTGTAATACATTTCTCGTTGGAAAAAAATTTAAATGTGTCCCAAATATTTGGGTGAGTACAAGAGTGCCGGGGGTAAAAATTTGGAAGGTCTGGAGGTTTTCCCGTAGCTTCCAGTGTAGTATTAACAGATTTGGTGTTCAGTTTTCACAGCGAACTCATAGTTTTGGCTGAGAATTTTTGGTATTTGTGAGAACTTCAAATTTTCGATGAATACTCATTTTTCCAGCTCGCCATTTGAATTTGGTTGAAATTTAGCTATGGTTATAGGCTCATCGCCGGGAGCTGAACAAAAAAGCTTCATATACATTTTTTGTGGGAAACAAATTTAAATGTGGCCCAAATATTTAGGGGTGGCTAGCGGTGCCCGGGGGAAAAAATTTGAAAGTCCTGGAGGTTTTCCCGTAGCCTCCAGTGTAGTATGCAACATATTTGGTGTTCAGTTTTCACAGCGATCTTATAGTTTTGGATGAGAATTTTTCCTATTTGGGAAAACTTCGAATTTTCGATGAAAACTCAATTTTCCAGGTCGCCACTTGAATTTGGTTGGAATTTAGCTATGGTTATAGGCTTATCTCCGGGCGCTGAACAAAAAAGCTCCCTATACATTTTTTGTGGGGAACATATTTGAATGTGTCCCAAATATTTGGGGGTGGCTAGGTGTGCCGGGGGAAAAAAATTGAAAGTTCTGTAGGTTCTACTGTAGCCTCCAGTGTAGTATGCAACATATTTGGTGTTCAGTTTTCACAGCGATCCTATAGTTTTGGCTGAGAATTTTCCCTATTTGGGAAACTTCAAATTTTCGATGAAAATGTAAACTCAATTTCCCGGGTCGCCATTTGAATTCAGTTGAAATATGACTACAGGCTTATTTCCGGGAGCTGATCAATGAAGCTTGTAATACATTTCTCGTTGAAAACAATTTTTAATGTGTCCCAGATATTTGGGTTAGTACAGGAGTGACGGGGGTAAAAATTTGGAAGGTCTGGAGGTTTTCCCGTAGCTTCCAGTGTAGTATTAACAGATTTGGTGTTCGGTTTTCACAGCGAACTCATAGTTTTGGCTGAAAATTTCTGGTATTTGGGAGAACTTCAAATTTTTGATGTAAACCAAATTTTCCAGGTCGCCATTTGAATTTGGTTGATATTTTGCTATGGTTATAGGCTCATCTCCGGGAGCTGAACAAAAAAGCTTCTCATACATTCCTTGTGGAAAACAAATTTAAATGTGTCCCAAATATTTGTGAGAGAATAGGGCTGGCGTGGGAAGGAATTTGAAAGTTATGGAGGTTTTCCCGTAGCCTCTAGTGTAGTATGCAACATATTTGGTGTTCAGTTTTCACAGCGATCTTATAGTTTCGGCTGAGAGTTTTTCCTATTTGGGAAACTTCAAATTTTCGATGAAAACTCAATTTCCCGGGTCGCCATTTGGATTCAGTTGAAATATGACTACAGGCTTATCTCCGGGAGCTGATCAATGAAGCTTGTAATACATTTCTCGTTGGAAAAAAATTTAAATGTGTCCCAAATATTCGGGTGAGTACAAGAGTGCCGGGGGTAAAAATTTGGAAGGTCTGGAGGTTTTCCCGTAGCTTCCAGTGTAGTATTACCAGATTTGGTGTTCAGTTTTCACAGCGAACTCATAGTTTTGGCTGAGAATTTTTGGTATTTGTGAGAACTTCAAATTTTCGATGAAAACATTTTTCCAGCTCGCCATTTGAATTTGGTTGAAATTAGCTATGGTTATAGGCATCGCCGGGAGCTGAACAAAAAAGCTTCTTATACATTTTTCGTGGGAAACAAATTAAAATGTGGCCCATATATTTGGGGGTGGCTAGGGGTGCCGTGGGAAAAAATTTGAAAGTCTTGGAGGTTTTCCCGTAGCCTCCAGTGTAGTATGCAACATATTTGGTGTTCAGTTTTC
The DNA here is from genome assembly GCF_014356525.2 of Nilaparvata lugens. Taxonomy (NCBI): domain Eukaryota; kingdom Metazoa; phylum Arthropoda; class Insecta; order Hemiptera; family Delphacidae; genus Nilaparvata; species Nilaparvata lugens. The sequence continues at coordinate 8,040 of NW_024092502.1, read as the reverse complement.
ACAGCGATCTTATAGTTTTGGATGAGAATTTTTCCTATTTGGGAAAACTTCGAATTTTCGATGAAAACTCATTTTCCAGGTCGCCACTTGAATTTGGTTGGAATTTAGCTATGGTTATAGGCTTATCTCCGGGCGCTGAACAAAAAAGCTCCCTATACATTTTTTGTGGGGAACATATTTGAATGTGTCCCAAATATTTGGGGGTGGCTATGTGTGCCGGGGGGAAAAAATTGAAAGTTCTGTAGGTTCTACTGTAGCCTCCAGTGTAGTATTCAGTTTTCACAGCGATCCTATAGTTTTGGCTGAGAATTTTTCCTATTTGGGAAACTTCAAATTTTCGATGAAAATGTAAACTCAATTTCCCGGGTCGCCATTTGAATTCAGTTGAAATATGACTACAGGCTTATCTCCGGGAGCTGATCAATGAAGCTTGTGATACATTTCTCGTTGAAAACAATTTTTAATGTGACCCAAATATTTGGGTTAGTACAGGAGTGACGGGGGTAAAAATTTGGAAGGTCTGGAGGTTTTCCCGTAGCTTCCAGTGTAGTATTAACATATTTGGTGTTCGGTTTTCACAGCGAACTCATAGTTTTGGCTGAAAATTTCTGGTATTTGGGAGAACTTCAAATTTTTTATGTAAACCAAATTTTCCAGGTCGCCATTTGAATTTGGTTGATATTTTGCTATGGTTATAGGCTCATCTCCGGGAGCTGAACAAAAAAGCTTCTCATACATTCCTTGTGGAAAACAAATTTAAATGTGTCCCAAATATTTGTGAGAGAACAAGGGTGGCGTGGGAAGGAATTTGAAAGTTATGGAGGTTTTCCCGTAGCCTCTAGTGTAGTATGCAACATATTTGGTGTTCAGTTTTCACAGCGATCTTATAGTTTTGGCTGAGAGTTTTTCCTATTTGGAAAACTTCAAATCTTCGATGAAAACTCAATTTCCGGGTCGCCATTTGGATTCAGTTGAAATATGACTACAGGCTTATCTCCGGGAGCTGATCAATGAAGCTTGTAATACATTTCTCGTTGGAAAAAAATTTAAATGTGTCCCAAATATTCGGGTGAGTACAAGAGTGCCGGGGGTAAAAATTTGGAAGGTCTGGAGGTTTTCCCGTAGCTTCCAGTGTAGTATTAACAGATTTTGGTGTTCAGTTTTCACAGCGAACTCATAGTTTTGGCTGAGAATTTTTGGTATTTGTGAGAACTTCAAATTTTCGATGAATACTCATTTTTCCAGCACGCCATTTGAATTTGGTTTAAATTTAGCTATGGTTATAGGCTCATCTCCGGGAGCTGCACAAAAAAGCTTCATATACATTTTTTGTGGGAAACAAATTTAAATGTGGCCCAAATATTTGGGGGTGGCTAGCGGTGCCGGGGGAAAAAATGTGAAAGTCCTGGAGGTGTTCCCGTAGCCTCCAGTGTAGTATGCAACATATTTGGTGTTCAGTTTTCACCGATTTATAGTTTTGGATGAGAATTTTTCCTATTTGGGAAAACTACAAATTTTCGATGTAAACACAATTTTCCAGGTCGAATTTGAATTTGGTTGAAATTTAGCTATGGTTATAGGCTTATCTCCGGGAGTTGAACAAAAAAGCTTCTTATACATTTTTCGTGGGAAACGAATTAAAATGTGGCCCATATATTTGGGGGTGGCTAGGGGTGCCGTGGGAAAAAAATTGAAAGTTATGGAGGTTTTCCCGTAGCCTCTAGTGTAGTATGCAACATATTTGGTGTTCAGTTTTCACAGCGATCTTATAGTTTTGGCTGATAATTTTTCCTATTTGTGAAAACCTCAAATATCCGATGAATATTCCAGGGTCGCCATTTGAATTTAGTTTGAATATTGCTACAGGCTTATCTCCGAGAGCTGAACAAAAAAGCTTCTTATACATTTTTTGTGGGGAACAAATTTAAATGTGGCCCAAATATTTGGGGGTGGCAAGCGGTGCCGGGGGGAAAAATTTGAAAGTCCTGGAGGTTTTCCCGTAGCCTCCAGTGTAATATGCAACATATTTGGTGTTTAGTTTTCACAGCGATTTTATAGTTTTGGCTGAGAATTTTTCCTATTTGGGAAAACTTCAAATTTTCGATGAAAACTCAATTTTTCCTATGAAAACTCAATTTTCCAGGTCGCAATTTGAATTTGGCTGAGATTTAGCTATGGTTATAGGCTTATCTCCGGGAGCTGATCAATGAAGCTTGTAATACATTTCTCGTTGGAAAAAAATTAAAATGTGTCCCAAAAATTTGGGTGAGTACAGGAGTGCCGGGGGTAAAAATTTGGAAGGTCTGGAGGTTTTCCCGTAGCTTTCAGTGTAGTATTAACAGCTTTGGTGTTCAGTTTTCACAGCGATCTTATAGTTTTGGCTGAGAATTTTTCATATTTGGGAAAACTCCAAATTTTCGATGAAAACTCAATTTCCGTTTCGCCATTTGAATTCAGTTGAAATATGACTACAGGCTTATCTCCGGGAGCTCATCAATGAAGCTTGTGATACATTTCTCGTTGGAAAAAAATTTGAATGTGTCCCAAATATTCGGGTGAGTACAAGAGTGCCGGGGGTAAAAATTTGGAAGGTCTGGAGGTTTTCCCGTAGCCTCCATTGTAGTATGCAACATATTTGGTGTTCAGTTTCCACAGCGATCTTATAGTTTTGGATGAGAATTTTTCCTATTTAAGAGAACTTCAAATTTTTGATGATAACTAAATTATCCAGGTCGCCATTTGAATTCTTTTGAAATTTAGTTATGGTTATAGGCTTATCTCCGGGAGCTGAACAAAAAAGCTCCATATACATTTTTTGTGGGAAACAAATTTAAATGTGACCCAAATATTTGGGGGTGGCTAGCGGAGCCGGGGGAAAAAATTTAAAAGTTCTGGGGGTTTTCCCGTAGCCTCCATTGTAGGATGCAACATATTTGGTGTTCAGTTTTCACAGCGATCTTATAGTTTTGGCTGAGAATTTTTCCTATTTGGGAAAACTTCAAATTTTCGATGAAAACTCAATTTCCTGGGTCGCCATTTGAATTTAGTTGAAATATGGCTTCAGGCTTATCTCCGGGAGTTGAACAAAAAAGCTTCTTATACATTTTTTGTGGGAAACAAATTTAAATGTGGCTCAAATATTGGGGGTGGCTAGCGGAGCCGGGGGAAAAAATTTAAAAGTTCTGGGGGTTTTCCCGTAGCCTCCATTGTAGGATGCAACATATTTGGTGTTCAGTTTTCACAGCGATCTTATAGTTTTGGCTGAGAATTTTTCCTATTTGGGAAAACTTCAAATTTTCGATGAAAACTCAATTTCCTGGGTCGCCATTTGAATTTAGTTGAAATATGGCTTCAGGCTTATCTCCGGGAGTTGAACAAAAAAGCTTCTTATACATTTTTTGTGGGAAACAAATTTAAATGTGGCTCAAATATTGGGGGTGGCTAGCGGAGCCGGGGGAAAAAATTTAAAAGTTCTGGGGGTTTTCCCGTAGCCTCCATTGTAGGATGCAACATATTTGGTGTTCAGTTTTCACAGCGATCTTATAGTTTTGGCTGAGAATTTTTCCTATTTGGGAAAACTTCAAATTTTCGATGAAAACTCAATTTCCTGGGTCGCCATTTGAATTTAGTTGAAATATGGCTTCAGGCTTATCTCCGGGAGTTGAACAAAAAAGCTTCTTATACATTTTTTGTGGGAAACAAATTTAAATGTGGCTCAAATATTTGGGGGTGGCCAGGGGTGCCGGGGGAAAAAATTTGAAGGCTCTTGAGTTTTTCCCGTAGCCTCCAGTGTAGTATGCAACATATTTGGTGTTCAGTTTTCACAGCAAACTTAAAGTTTTGGCTGAGAATTTTTCCTCTTTGGGAAAACTTCAAATTTTTGATGAAAACTCAATTTCCCGGGTCGTCATTTGAATTTAGTTGAAATATGGCTACAGGCTTATCTCCGGGAGCTGATCAATAAAGCTTGTAATACATTTTTGTGGGAAAAGAATTCAAATGTGTCCCAAATATTTGGGTGAGTACAGGAGTGCCGGGGGTAAAATTTGGAAGGTCTGGAGGTTTTCCCGTAGCTTCCAGTGTAGTATTAACAGATTTGGTGTTTAGTTTTCACAGCGAACTCATAGTTTTGGCTGAAAATTTTTGGTATTTGGGAGAACTTCGAATTTTTGATGAAAACTAAATTTTCCAGGTCGCCATTTGAATTTGGTTGAAATTGTGCTATGTTTATAGGCTTATGGATTATAGGCTTATGGATTATATGTTTATAGGCTATGTTTATGGATTGCTTGATGGGGCAGCGGAATTGTAATTGTGATGTTGTCTGCCGGACCAATTCTATCAAGTACCTAGGATTAATTTTAGATGATACTCTAACTTGGAGGCTCCATATCAAGAAGCTGAAGCAGGTTCTCTTTCTGATGCTGCGGAAATTCTATCACATAAGGCATCTGTTCCCGGTAATGTTGTCTTAATATGTACTATGCATTTGTGCAATCCAGACTTGGGTATGGTATTTCGTGCTGGGCATTCACTTATATATCTCATTTCTTGCCTTTGATTAGGCTGCAGAAGGCAATTATCCGTGTTATTTGCGGTGAGGGTGGGCGAGTCCACTCATTCCCACTTTTTAAAGCAAGATCCATCCTGCCGTTGAGATATCTGTATGTCTTCAAGGTTTTGGCACTATTTTATAAGAAAAGTGGTAACCATGGACCTGATGTAGGCCTACCCTATTACACTAGGAATGCTGAGAGGGAGTTCATAACATTGCCTCGTTCTCATTGTACTTTGTTTCAGAAGAGCTTCGTTTTTTGGGCCCGAAATTTTTCAACTGTCTTCCCACTGAAGTCAAAAATGTAGCTAGTATTGCTTCTTTTAAATCTAGATTAAGATTGTGGTTGATGAATCGTTCACCGGGAGAGATTGAGGATCTTTTTGGAATTTTAATCTGAACTTTATTCACTCGTTCTTCTTTTTTTTTTGATAGACCATTGGAAGGTGTAAGCTATGATTTAACAAAATCAGCTCCATGTTGTATGAGTGTGTGTGTGTGTGTGTGTGGTTTTAATTATTTATTATATTTACTATTTGGTATCATTCATGTTCATTGTCATTATTATTTTATTCCCATTATTTTCAGTTTATAATATCTCATGTATGTACGCTAAGCGAATTCCCTATTTTATTTTCAATTGTGAGATATGCTCCTGTTTGCAGACAAAGTTCACTCTTTAGCAAACAGTATTGTATTCTTTGACTGTACACTAAGCATTTTTGTTGAATTCAATATTTGATTATTGTTATTCTGTAATGTACTTGTCATAGAATAAAGATTTATTTATTTATTTATTTATTTATCTCCGGGAGCTGGACAAAAAAGCTTCTTATACATTTTTTGTGGGAAACAAATTCAAAAGTGTCCCAAATATTTGGGGGAGCACAGGGGTGGCGAGAGAAAAAAAATTTGAAAGTTCTGGAGGTTTTCCTGCAGCCTCCAGTGTAGTATGCAACATATTTGATGTTCTGTTTCCACAGCTAACTTATAGTTTTGGCTGAGAATTTTTGGTATTTGGGAGAACTTCAAATTTTCGATGAAAACTCAATTTTCCAGGTCGCCATTTGAATTTGGTTGAAATTTAGCTATTGTTATAGGCTTATCTCCGGGAGCTGAACAAAAAAGCTTCTCATACATTTTTTGTGGGTAACATATTTAAATGTGTCCCAAATATTTGGGGGTGGCTAGGGGTGCCGGGGGAAAAAAATTGAAAGTTCTGGAGGTTTTCCCGCAGCCTCCAGTGTAGTATGCAACATATTTGGTGTTCTGTTTCCACAGCGAACTTATAGTTTTGGCTGAGAATTTTTCGTATTTGGGAAAACTTCAAATTTTCGATGAAACTCAATTTTCCAGGTCGCTATTTGAATTTGGTTGAAATTTAGCTTTGGTGTTAGGCTTATCTCCGGGAGCTGAACAAAAAAGCTTCTCATACATTTTTTGTTGGAAACAAATTTAAATGTGGCCCAAATATTTGGGGGTGGCTAGTGGTGCCGGGGGAAAAAATTTGAAAGTTCTGGAGGTTTTCCCGTAGCCTCCAGTGTAGTATGCAACATATCTATTGGCTATAGTATGAACTTCATTCCATGAATTTCCTTGAAAAATAGCTGCAGTATCATGTGCAAAGGATATCACAGTTGAGTTTAGAAGTCTTAAATTTAAAAAGTCATTCATACTCTATGTGAATGATTTTTTAAATTTAAGACTTTAAACTCAACTGTGATATCCTTCGCAGATGATACTGCAACTATTTTTCACGGTAATTCATGGAATGAAGTTCATACTATAGCTGAAAATAATATGCTTTCAATTAAGAAGTGGTTAGATAAGAATACCTTAAGTTCAAATATTGAAAAAACTAATTACATAACTTTCTCTGCAAATAGAGTAGGCAGCCTAACGAGAATCAAGATTTGAGACTCCATTCTCAGTGCAATTTAAACTTGGGGTAATTGTTATTGTCCCACCATTAAAAAGTCAATAATACTATGTATTTGGGAATTATAACTGATGAAAACCTTGAATGGGATGTTCATATTAAATACATATGTACAAAAATTAGATATTATTTTTTTTAATTTTACCAAGTTAACAGAATTCTTAATAAGAACCACCTGAAAATGATGTATCATGCTCTAGTCAAGTCAATTCTGCAGTATGGCATAGTTGTTTGGGGAGGCTGTTTCAACTGTCATATTGCTGAATTATTTGTAGCACAAAAACTGATAATTAAAACTATATTATTAAGCAAACCCAGGCTTTATCCAACGGATATGGTTTTTAGTGATTTTGAGGTCATGACTATACGTCAATTTTATACATAAAAACCGTAATTGAGTACTTAATAAAATATAGATCCGATTTTCCTCTCACAATAAACTCTACTCTTAATTATTATAATCTAAGGGCCACTGCTAACAAATATGTTACAACCTATAACACTAATATTGAATGTATAAGGAGGCAATTAATTTACATAGGTACTAAAATAATAAACCTTATTCCAAATCACTTTCTCAAGGACAATAAGATCAGCGGAAAAATTGAACTGGATATAAAAAACTGGACATACAGTAATTTCTTCTTCCATTCAGATATATGACTCGAGATTTCTGCTCCTGCATTTTTTTTTTCATTAGTGTTTTCATTTTTCAGTGGACTCGCTTACCTTTATTTTGAGTACCTATTCCTCTGTTTTCTTCCTTCCCCCCATTTCTCCCTTCGTTTTTTCCTCATTACTTCTCTTCTCTTCTTTGCCTGCCTATTACATGGGAAACCATAGTTGGCTAGGTATCTTCCTCTCTTTTTTTTCTCTTCTCCAACACACCCAAACACTTAGCCCATGGTTTTTTTTATATTTGTAACATTTTATTGTGTTTTATTTGTTTCGTAAATCTTTGTAATTTTGTTTTGTCTTTTTTTGTGTGTTTTTAATAAATTGAATTGAATTGAATTGAATTTGGTGTTCAGTTTTCACAGCGATCTTATAGTTTTGGCTGAGAATATTTTTGGTATTTGGGAAAACTTCAAATTTTCGATGAAAACTCAATTTCCCGGGTCGCCATTTGAATTTAGTTGAAATATGGCTACAGACTTATCTCCGGGAGCTGATTAATAAAGCTTGTAATACATTTTTTGTGAGAAAAAAATTTAAATGTGTCCCAAATATTTGGGTGAGTACAGGAGTGCCGGGGGGAACAATTTGGAAGGTCTGGAGGTTTTCCCGTAGCTTCCAGTGTAGTATGCAACAGATTTGGTGTTCAGTTTTCACAGCGAACTCATAGTTTTGGCTGAGAATTTTTCGTATTTGGAAAAACTTCAAATTTTCAATGAAAAGTCAATTTCCCGGGTCGCCATTTGAATTTGATCGAAATTGTACTATGGATATAGGTTTATCTCCGGGAGCTGAACAAAAAAGCTTCTATTGAATTTTCTGTGTGAGGCTTATTTGAATGTGTCGAAAAAATTTGATGGGCTTTAGGGGT
>NW_024092501.1:0-16282 GCF_014356525.2 Nilaparvata lugens | reverse complement strand
GATATTTAAATATGTGCGCCTTTAGTCGTTCGACAAAATATCCAAACGATAATCAATTTCTCTCCAAACATTCGCTAACTTTCATTGGTTATGGTTGTCATTGCTTCATTAATCCTGTTTTCAAGTGGTCAGGTAGATTTTCTCTTGTAAATTTACATCAAAAACATTGTTTATCACAAGAAATCGCGAACTGAACCATTTAAAACAGGATAAAGAACCAATGACAACCATATCGATAAAATGTTATCGAATGTTAAGAGAGAATTTATTATCGTTTGGACATTGTCGCGCGACTAGGGTGCACTTATTGAAAGTTATTACTATGTAAGAAAAACTGTTTCAGACGACACATTAGGTGAATAAAAAACATCAACTGTATGTTCGAAACACACATCACAATGTTCGAAACCGTACCATTCTTTTATGATAACCCTGTATATCAAGGGCGGTAATTAAATTATTTGAGCGGTAGTTAGTGTCTTATTGGCCAAACATTTGAAGAATATAACACTCTCATCAACATTGAAATTGTCTTTCATAATTGGTTCATAATATTATATAGAACTTTTCGGAGAACATTTTCATTCCAGAATTCACAAGAGGGTACATATATCAACACTAGCACTTTCACCGATATCACTTTTTGGACGATATCATGCCGTTTTTGAATTTTTGTAACCAGTCGTTTGCCTTAGAGCTACGGTATCCCAATGATACGGAAATTTCTAAAGCCTTTTCATTGATTAAATTCCCTGACAATGGAAGATTTTTCTCGTGCATTACAGTCACCAATTTTATCACCGGTTATCAGTATCATCAATTTACGAATTTACAATGTTGCAAATCATTAGTTTTAGAATCTGATCACCATTTTTCAGAAATTGAATGAAACTGAGTACAGTAACTTAACCAGCAAAATTGAATATGTACAAAAGCAAATGGTGGGAGGATGCAAAAATCCAGCATTCCCGTTCCTTTATCTATGAATGGCGAGTTCTAACAATTGAAATGTGTGGCAAAAGCAAGAATAAGAAAAGTCTAGTCGTTACCTGTCTGGTCTACGAATGACAAGTTCTTGGAAGTCTATTTCCAGTAGCTTGCATTCAATTTCCGACATGTGTTTGACTGTCTACCTACTGTTGATCCTCTTCCTACTTGAATTGCCATTCATTTCTAGTCCTATAGTCATTATCATTGACCTTTCTCTGAAACTAAAGTACTTTGAAAATGACGCTCTTCTTCTTATGCACACTACATTTTGTATGTTGAAGTCAAGAGGAAACTTTGTTGTTGAGAGGTCCGAAATTCGTTAAATAGAGGTAAATGAGCAGCAAAACTCTAAAATGTCATGGGACGAGGTGAAAATTCGTTGTTTAGAGGATTTCGTTAAGTAGAGGTTCGTTATAGAGAGGTTCGACTGTATTTGATTAAATGGACTGATAAATGAATCAGGATGTTTAAGGAAAGTTGAGGATAATAGGGACTCAAACGAGATGTGAAGTGTAAGGGATGAAGGAGAATCGAAGATGTAATTCAAATAAGATGAAAAAGAAAAAGGAAGTGGATGAAGAGAAGTTTTGGGAGTGATGAATGGAGAAAGATGGAAAATAATTAAGATGAAGCAAAAGAAATCGGGATGAAATAGAAGAGAAATCAATCAAAGATCATTGACAAGTCTAAAAATTTTCAAGGCTCTTTGACAAGGCTGGATGAGAATCAAGTGGAAAAAGACTGGAAATTTCAGAGAAGAAATTAATGATAATAAAATGAAAATGTGAGGAGGATTAGACAATAGAGAAGAGAAATAAATACAGAAAGATGGTAAATAGTGGGACCGAACGAGAATCTGAGAAAATAAGAAGCTAAAGAAAGATCAGACAAGAGCTAAGACAGAGACAAGAGCTAAGACGAGAACCTGGGAAGATAAGAAGCTAAAGTAAGATCAGACAAGAGTGAGAGAGACAAGAGCTAAGAGAGAGAAAATACCACGAAAGAAAGAGTTATAGGGAGAGGCTCAGTCAAGGTTCTTTGACAAGACTGGTTTATGATGAAGTATCCAAGATTGAAGATCGAAAGGGACCTGCGATAATGAGGAATCTATGTAACATGAGACGAGAGAGAGAGAGTGACGAAGAGAAACAAAGAGAGATAAAGAGAGGGAGAAATGGAGAGAGAGGAAGAGATGATAGTGACATGAGTGGGAGAGAAAGAGATTGATAGAGTTGATAGAGGAAAAGTTAAGAAAAAGAATTGAGTGAGAGAGAGCGAGTGAGAGAGTAAGTGACAGAGGACAGAATTCAAAAGGAAGGAAAAAGTTTGTTGCGTTCTGATGAGAAACTCTTGATATCGATTGAGTTCTGGGAAAGAGTGATTGGAATTGAGTCGATGTAACTCTATCCTGATTTACGTCTCTGCTTGACAAGATATTTGGCACACTGTGTCATATTCATTCACCAATCATTCATTCAGTCATCCAGACAAGTCATTCAGTGATTCACTAATTCAGTCTTTCAGTAATCTATTCATTCAATCATTATTCATTGTTGAGGTGCGTTTACATTGGTCAAGTTTTCTTGACGGTTGAGGAGAGAGGTAGAAATGACCGAGCAACAGAGACAAATGCTGATGGCTCATAAGCTGGAATTCATGCGCAAGAAGAAGCAAGAGTGCTTGCAGTTAAGTGAGAATTGAATCAGGGTAACCGTCCACTGGAACCGTATTCAACCGATCAATTCGGCCGTTGGATCAGACAAATCTGCCGGCCGTTAATTCGGCCGAATATGGTCGTCCACTGGAACCGTTTACGTCAGTCCAGTTTCCAAATTATTGAATCAACTACTATCATAGCCACCAAAATGTTTCATTAATGATGATTATTTTGAGATTTTGTAAATTAATGAACTAATATCATAGAGAAACGATAGCATAAGTAGATATCCCATGGTATATGGCGTTTATGTCGCAACTTTTACTGTTATCTCAAGTCGATTATTGTCAATTTTAACTGTTTTGTTGGGGTGAGAAAGTATGAACGGCACAATTTGAGAGACTACTAGCGTCACACAGCTGCATGGGAAAGAACTACGCGAGCTATCGGCTTGAGGTAACAGTAAAAGTTGCTACATAAACGCCCTATACCATGGGATATCTACTTACGCTATTGTTTCTCTATGCTAATAACCACTAAATTAGCTATTCATCATCAAGCAATCTTTGTTCACAGATTCCTTTGAACATCACAACGATGATATCTTTTGCCTCGCATAACCCACAATGGAACATGCTCTTGAACCAAACTTATCAACTTTTCATTGTCCATAGTTACAACTTTATAAAACAGAACAACTTCGAAAAGCATAAAAACAAAACAAGACTGTGAAACAATTTTAGGTTAGGAACACTTTGTTGTCTCATCTCGACTAGTTAGTTCGGCCGGATAGTGCCGGAAAATCCTATTCAATTCGGATCGTAAAATTGATCAGACGGAGCCGGCCGTATGAACCTGTTGCAATGGACGAGCATCTATTCATTTCTTTGTTGGGGGATCGTTTTGGACGAGTTCGGTAGTTTTCGGCCGATGCTAGTTCGGACAAAATCGGTTCCAGTGGACGGCCCGCCCTACTGATTCAGTGATTGATGCATTAACTCATTCATTCATTCATTCTTATCAGGATAAGATCATGCCAAGACCTACCTACTTGAGTATTGTGTGTATAGTTTTCTGATTTTGATCATGATCGGTTCTCTATCAATTCTTACTAATATATTTCAGCAGAGTCTCACCACCAAATAGCAGAGTTGAAATTGGTTCAAAAAATGTCAGTCCAGTTGAAAATCAAGTTGGAATTTCGGTAGATGAGTTACTTCTCCTCTCATCTGATATCCTTACCAGTCCTTTCCATACTTCTATGATAACCTACATTGGAGTATTGTATGATTCATACTCAGTTCCACCAAGCCTGGTCTAGACATTTGAACAAAATTGAATTGTTTTCCACCAAGCCTGGTCTAGACATTTGAACAAAATTAAATTGCCTTTGATTTACAAAGACTGCATTGGAACTATTACGATTACAATTGAATAAAAAGACTGAGAAATTGTCAAAAACCACAGATATATTGATAGTTAGAAAGACCGGTTTCGGTTGTTACACCATTGTCAAGATCTGATAAACTAAAACTAAATACAAGAGCAGCAGAATTTATACTAGTAGGCGAGTCCTGCTATTGGTCAAGGGCATGAACGCCTGCCATTGGCCCAGCTAGACAATCTCCTCCCACTTAACGGTATAACAGGAACATCACAAAATGGCGGCTTAAGCAACAGACTAGCCATGAAAACAAAATTTGATTTCAGTACGGAATATGAGCCAATAAACCAAGTTAGAGATAATATATAAATATGTAAAATGGAAGAACTTTTGATTTTGAATAATTTATGCTTACAATGTTATGATAAAACTAATTCATGTTATGATTTCAAGCAATACAACACTATGCAATTAGTCTTATGATAACATTGTTGGCATAAATTAGTCAATACTTCGTCTATTTACAAATTTGTTTTATCATCTTTCACTTGGTTTCTTGGCTCTTATTTTGTACTGAAATTGAATTTTGTCATCATGGCGAGTCTGTTGCTTAAGCCACCATTCTGTGACACCGTTAAGTGGGAGGAGACTGTCTAGCTGGGCCAATGGCAGGCGTTCATGCCCTTGACCAATAGCAGTACTCGCCTACTAGTATAAATGCTGCTGCTCTTGTATTTAGTTTCAGTTTATCAGAGCTTGACAATGGTGTAACAACCGAAACCGGTCTTTCTAACTATCAATAAATCTGTCGTTTTTGACAATCTCTCAGTCTTTTTATTCAATATGAATAATTACCACAATATCAACTTCTCAACTACACAAAAAGTATTATGATTTTCATGCGATATCTTCTATCCATAAATTATCCACTGCATACTGCTGTATATTACTGGAAGTTGATTACTCTGATCTACTTTCAGCCTACTTCATTTTATTAATCAATTATTTGATCTTCTATAATTATTTTACTGTATCAATTTTCTGTTTTTTTTTTCTCTTAAATATTTATATTGATCGAAACTTTTACAAATTTCCATTAATAAATAATCCTTAGTTTAATTAATTGAATTAACGTTTTCGTAGAGAGTTAGTGGGGAGAATATTTTTAATATTCTTTCCGAAGAATGGACATTGATAAGTCTAAAGCTCCGCCAATTTATGTAGATGCATAACAATATAATTATCTATAGTTATTATATTACAATTACTTTTTCATATCATATACAGTTCAATAATTATTTTCTTAGTCTATATTATGTAAATTCATCTATAATTTTTCTGTATTGTAAGCTACTGTATATAAGTGTATAAGCCAGTATATATTGTAATCTACATATATAAAGTACTCAATCAATCAATCAATCCATAATTTTAGTGTACACTTGAGTTAATTACACACACATCAATTTTTGGACGTTAGTTGTTTTGCCATCCTCATGAATTCTACCAGATTGAACCGAACTTGACAAACATCATCTGCTTAATCTGATAGAATTTAAATAAGGACGGCGAGAAATCGTACAAGGGCCGGTTCCCGAGCTCGGGTTTTGGCTTTAGACTTTAAACAGTTCTAAGTACTCAATTCTTAGACTTTAAAGTCCAAAGTTCTAGACTTTAAAGAGCTGGAGTCAGAAAATTGGCTTTCCGAAACGGGGCGTAATAAAATGCATTGTTATCTATAATAAGAATAATAAAACACAATACTTTATTGTAAAAGAAAAACGTAGGCTACTATACATTGCAATAGTTATTTGTGCAACTAGTGCGCAAAGTGACAGTTTGCTGCACCGAAAGAAACGTTTACGCCCGAGCCGTAGGCGAGGGCGGAATGGTTTCTTGAGTGCAGCAGAGGAACTTTGCGCACGTATTTCACATTAAGTTTTTCCTACAGTTACCATTGAATATGAAAAGTGGGTAATTATGGGTGAAATTGCCTGAAATCCATCAAATGTTTTTCTGTGTAATTTTATTATTGATAAAAACCTTAATCCTAAAATCCTAAAGTCCTCGTTGTCCTTGGTTATAATATCTAATTAATGCTGTGCTCGTTGTGCTTCGTTGCACCTCTGCTCACTATAGCAGCCCACTCACTGTTACCAACTTCATTTTGATTTTGCTGCAACATATAACCTACTAAGTATTTTGCGTTGCCATGTTGCAAATCTGGAGTGCAGAAAAATTTTTCCCGCACTAGAGCGGAAAAGTGATTCTTTGCGTTCTGTAATCAGTGCAGCAATGGCCACTTTTCAACGTAACTGTAGGAAAAAAGAAAAACAGTAGAGTGATTGTCATAGTCACGTTTAAATTAAACTTCGAAAAACTAGAAAATTGAACACAAAATTAAATAAAGAGAAAATAGGTTAAAGTTTCAGCTTTTTTGAATTATTTAGAAATGTTTAATTTCGTCAAGGACTACGTTTAAATTTTAGAAATGGGAAAAAACTGCGAGTACTGTCATAAAAACTGCGACTATGCCCCGTTTTAAAAAGCAAATTTTATGACTCTAGCATTTTAAAGTCTAGAACTTAGCTAAATCCCGAGCTCGATGACCGGACTAAAACTGTGTGTAACTGATTTTATAAAGAGTACACTCCCTTGCACGTTATCCTATTATATTAAGCGAGCAATTTCTGTATTTATATATGTGGTTATTTTTATATCTGGTTATTTTTATACCTGATTATTTTTATATCTGGTTATTTATGTTTTACGGATCTCGAAAACGGCTCTTACGATTTTTACGAAATTTGGAACATAGTAGGTTTATGATATAAAGATTCGATAGCACTAGGTCTCATTCGTTGGAAAACTTACTGAACGACATTAAAAGGATAATTATCCATCCTTGGAAACCAGATGATAATTTCGTCGTCTCTCGATAACAGAAGATACGTAAGCCTGTGTGGGAGAGAGACAGAATCATTTCCAGCTCTGTAATCATAATCAATCAGCGAGAAATTTCATCTTGCTAGACAATTTAATCGATTTGATCAACATAATCTGATTTGTTGACATGACATGATAATCCTCCTAAACTAGAGTATATCATAATTTTCAAATTTGATCATTATTTGACAATTTCAAGTGATATTTTGTTGTTCAATTTGGTTTGTATATAATCTAAATTATAAATTATTTATTTTCAAATGTTTGGGCTGAAAATTGAACCTGAAATCAAGTTTATGGAACATAACCTACTTTCTGGACTATTATAGTGAATATTTATATCAAATTTCGGGAAAGAAACAGTTTTGGGCTGTGCCTGTTAGTACTTCCCCCAATCATTTTAAAGAATTGTGTTTGATTTATCAAATGTCAATAAATAAATAACGAGCGAAGCTCGGTGCCCTGATATTCGGTTGTGAACAACATATGGATAAACTTTTGTTAAGGTTATATTTACTCGAATCATTTGAACCACACATCTAGTGAGATCAGACTTGTGGATTCATTTGAGATATTGAGTTTTCTTCAAATAATTTATTTCCATATTCGTTAATATGCTCTTTGATATTTGTCAATTCTTCATTCCACTATCTCCATGTTATTTGTTATTGTCTTCAGTTCATCTATCTCTATTATGTGCTATGTTCAAAATTATTAAGTTATAATTACACCCAATAAGAAACCGTGAACTGTGAGTGATTCCAATTATCAATTATCATTATATGCGACTGCAAAACATCCTGTAAATATAGAAGAACATAAAATAGGAGCAATATGGTTTTCTTCAAGTGATCTACCTCTCCGCATTCCTCTACTAAACGATCTATTCTTATTATTAAACATTTTTAAAATCCAAAAAAGAGTGCTTCAATAGTTATTTGTGCAACTAGTGCGCAAAGTGACAGTTTGCTGCACCGAAAGAAACGTTTACGCCAGCCGTAGGCGAGGGCGGAATGGTTTCTTGAGTGCAGCAGAGGAACTTTGCGCACGTATTTCACATTAAGTTTTTCCTACAGTTACCATTGAATATGAAAAGTGGGTAATTATGGGTAAAATTGCCTGAAATGCATCAATGTTTCTGTGTAATTTATTATTGATAAAACCTTAATCCTAAATCCTAAAGTCCTCGTTGTCCATGGTTATAATATCTAATACTAATAATTAGCGCGTTGTGCTTGGTTGCACCTCTGCTCACTATAGCAGCCACAGCAGTCACTGTTACCAACTTCATTTTGATTTTGCTGCACTGTTGCTCCATATAACCTACTAAGTATTTTGCGTTGCCATGTTGCAAATCTGGAGTGCAGAAAAATTTTTCCCGCACTAGAGCGGAAAAGTGATTCTTTGCGTTCTGTAATCAGTGCAGCAATGGCCACTTTTCAACGTAACTGTAGGAAATAATAATAATAGTATCGACTGACCTGGCCGGCTAAGGTCTGGTGTCAGAGATTTCAGATCGCAACTGATCAATTTCAGGGCCTCTGACATGACCTAACGACTGCTTATTAGGCAGCCGGGACAGACGGCTTAACGTGTCTATCCGAAACTCATTCTTATGCATCTGAAGTAGCTAATTATAATTCTAGATAAACTGTAGAATGTATTAAGAGTTCGAAAGAGAAGATTTGACAGAGTCATAATAGCTTATCAGTCAGCAAAAATTGAGGTAGTCAGAGCTCCAGACGTTTTAGCAATATTTTCACGCTGTTTATGATAGAAGTAAGTAAGAAAGATTTTCCATTAAATGGGAACACTGGAAAACGTGGTGTGGTCAAGGATAAAAAAAAACAGGAGCAGGGGAAGGAGGGAAAGATGAAGATCATGATGATGATGATGAAGAAGAAGAAGAAGAAGAAGAAGAAGAAGAAGAAGAAGAAGAAGAAGAGAGAAGACGAAGAAGAAGAAGAAGAAGGAGAAGAAGGAGGAGGAGAAGAAGAAGAAAAAGGAGAAGAAGGAGGAGGAGAAGAAGAAAAAGAAGAAGAAGAAGAAGAAGAAGAAGACAGGGGGAGGAGAAGAAGAAGAAGAAGACAGGAGTAGGAGGAGAAGAAGAAGAAGATAAGAAGAAGAAGAAGAAGAAAAAGACAGGAGTAGGAGGAGAAGAAGAAGAAAAAGACAGGAGTAGGAGAAGAAGAGAAGAAGAAGAAGAAGAAGAAGAAGAAGAAGAAGAAGAAGAAGAAGAAGAAGGAGAAGAAGGAGGAGGAGAAGAAGAAGAAGAAGAAGAGAAGAAGAAGAGAAGAAGAAGAAGAAGAAGAAGAAGAGAGAAGAAGAAGAAGAAGAAGACGAAGAAGAAGAAGAAGAAGAAAAGGAGAAGAAGGAGGAGAAGAAGAAGAAGAAGAAGAAGAAGAAGAAGAGAAGAAGAAGAAGAGAAGAAGAAGAAGAGAAGAAGAAGAAGAAGAAGAAGAAGAAGAAAAGAAGAAGAAGAAGAAAAGAAGAAGAAGAAAAGAAGAAGAAGAGAAGAAGAAGAAGAAGAGAAGAAGAAGAAGAAGAAGAAGAAGAAGAAGAAGAAGAAGAAGAAGAAGAAGAAGAGAAGAAGAAGAAGAAGAAGAGAAGAAGAAGAGAAGGAAGTGTACTGAACACGGAAGAAAAATGAGTCGATGAATATTAAACAGGGCCGTTGAAAAGGACTAATTAAGAGTGAAGAGGAGGAGGAGTAGGAGGAGAGTAGGAGGAGGAAGGAGGAGGAGGGAGAGAAGTAGAAAGAGGTGGAGAAGGAGGGAGAGGAAAAGGTGGAGAAGGAAGAAGAGGAGG
The DNA here is from genome assembly GCF_014356525.2 of Nilaparvata lugens. Lineage (NCBI taxonomy): Eukaryota > Metazoa > Arthropoda > Insecta > Hemiptera > Delphacidae > Nilaparvata > Nilaparvata lugens. The sequence continues at coordinate 6,497 of NW_024092501.1, read as the reverse complement.
GGCTGAAACAGTAGAAGAGATTAATAAAGTCATGTTTTTTGCAAATACACACTAAAAGCACTCTCTGCAATATGACGTGGGTTTCCGTACTTCTTCCCGCTCTTTTACTAACTCAAACTCTTTCACTCTCATTCTTCCTCTCGCTCTCTATCTCTCTCCATATCTCTCCCTCTCTAGCTCTTTGTCTCTCTGCATCTGTCTATCTCTTCCATACTCATCGCCCTCTATGATGATAGAAAGAGAAGGCGCAGTATGGATAGATAGAGAGAGAGAGAGTGAGAGAGAGTGTAGAAAGAGAGTGTTAGAGAGAGAAAACCAGCACGACGGATGAAGAGTGAAAGAGGAGGCTGAAATGGAGAGAAGTACAGTGTAGTCCTAATCTAAGGTTGAGTTTATTCTGTTTTTCACGGTTTTTACATTGGATTCGTCGAGCAGCGCTTATTAAGAAGCATGCAATGAATAACAAAATGTTCAACAACTTGGATATTCCGATGTAGTCTAGACTGAGTCTTTGTTGTGAACGAATTCATTGTTTAGTGATACTGTACCTATTTCCTTCTTGATGAGAATTCGGAATGAATATTGTAATCGAATGGTGGGAAAAGAGGAATGAAAAAAGTGTTCGTACAGGTTTTTGATAAAAAACAAAACTATTTATTTAATATGAATATTTTAATATGAAACGGAAAACAAATGTAATTGAGATAAAGGAAAGATTACAACTATAACCAACAATCAAAATTTCTGATTACAATAATCAGAAAATAATTGACCGAGCGAAGTGAGGTCTAAAGGTGCGTACAGATATACGCGCCGCGAACATGAGCAATTCACTTTTAATCAGCTGACTATATATGTATTTTTACACAAACGGTAAGATACAGACATAAAAAGCTAGGCATCAGCTGATTAAAAGTGAATTGCTCATGTTCGCGGCGCGTAAATCTGTACGCACCTTAAGATTCAAGTCGACGGTTTGGCATTTCTCTTAATGTTTAAATGTTTCAATTAATGTTTAAATGTTTTTATGTTGCGCATTTACGGCGAAGCGCGGTAATAGATTTTCATGAAATTTGACAGGTATGTTCATTTTTTGATTGCGCGTCGACGTATATACAAGGTTTTTGGAAATTTTGCATTTCACGGATAATATGAAAGGAAAAAGGAGCCTCCTTCATACGCCCAATATTAGAGTAAAAATCAGACTATAGAATTATTCATCATAAATCAGCTGACAAGTGATTACACAGATGTGTGGAGAAGCCAGTCTAATGCTGTATTTCCATAAGGTCTATAGTTTAAATTCTTGTGGATGAGAATACTGCGTGAGGTCTACTGTTCACAGAGCTACTAGTTTAAGGGCTAATCGCTTGCTGATCTGTGGTCGTTCAGGTTTTTGAAAATAATGAAACAAAAATTATTTTTTAAAAAAGTTATGGGACTGAGAAAAAAAGAAATGATGAATGAATTATTATCTTACTTTACCTTAAAAATTGTCCCCTTGGCCTGATCCTCAAAGGTCCGGTTAAAAAACTTCCGACTTTAAATAAATGAATAATAATTATAAAAATCTGGTGTGGCGCACTCACACAACTTTCCTTGCCGTTATGAAAATTGATCACTGACGCTAGTGTTCCCGCGCATCTCAAGTCTACTATTCGAATATTTGAGCCAGCTGGTGACAGGGCAATAACGCTGGAGACACACGTGAGGTCTGCAATCTCTTCATAGTGAATGATTTAATAGAATCAACAATAATTTGCAATTGAATAATCACATTTTCTCGAATTTAAAGCTTATTTTCAATTTTAGGTGAAAATGTTACCAAGCCTTAATTGTAGAGATTTTCATGCTGAATCTACTCCACTTGATTTTTTTGTTTCAATTGTATCTGAAGCCTGATAATTGGGAATCTATCTGCATTGATGGGGCGGAGCTCCTGAAATTTTTACAGATATGGGACTTGTGGCACTTGATAGAGCTTATCGATGACTATTTTAGGTATGAATTTGATAAAAATCGTTGGAGCCGTTTCGAGAAAATCACGAATAACCTGTTTTTGACAACATTTCCGCCATTTTAGCCGCCATCTTGAATTGCATTTGATCGAAATTGTTCGTGTCGGATCCTTATAGTGAAAGGACCTTAAGTTCCAATTTCAAGTCATTCCATTAATTGGGAGATGAGATATCGTGTACACAGACACACATACACTCATACACACACACACACAACACACACACACACACACACAGACCAATACCAAAAACCACTTTTTTGGACTCAGGGGACCTTGAAACGTATAGAAATTTAGAAATTGGGGTACCTTAATTTTTTTCGGAAAGCAATACTTTCCTTACCTATGATGATAGGGCAAGGAAAGTAAAAAAACTTCTGCCAGCTGATTGATTTGGTGTTCACACTTGTTTGTTCATCTAGTTGATTATTTGTATACACTGTACAATGATGTGTGTATTATTCTCATGAATTCATATCATTTTCTTTCTTTTGCAGGTAATTATAATTTTGGCAACATCAAGCTAGTAGAATAATAAAACGATTAACTATCTACTACATCACATAAATTGAAAACCGACTCAGTTCACTCTTTTTCTGGTAAGTAAGCTATTCAATTACTACTGTAATTTATTGCCAATTCAAGACATATTACAAACTATTTATAATATGACATATTATCAAAAATATAAATAAATAAACATATTAATCACTAGCCGTCAGGCTCGCTTCGCTTGCCATATCCGTCTAGCCAGGGGGCTCCGTCCCCTGGACCCCCGACTGGATTGTCCAAGAATGAGATCAGCAGGCTCGCCTGCATTTTTCATTTTTATCATATGTTAGGACGATCCAGTCGGGGGTCCAGACTAAACGTTTGGCTAAACGGATATGGCGAGTGAAGTGAGCCTAACGGCTAGTAATATAATATTCCCAGGAATAGCTCTGATCGAAGTAGAAGTGCCAAACAATTTTTCGCGATAAATGCGTTCCAATCTTCAACTTGGTGCCAACCTAACAAAGTCAACTCAACTTAATGCCAACCTGACAAAATTATCAATTTAGTTACTAGTTAACAACTGTTTCAAAGAGGTAACGAGAGGCTCTCTCTAGATTATAGTTCTATATTAACATATGGTATGACCTTCTTTCAATTATGATTAAGAGAATAAGAAGAATATACATGCTAAAAGACGAACTTTAAACCCTTAGAGTTAAAATATTGCCAAAAGATTTCTTAGTGCGCCTCTAAAGGGCCAACTGAACATACCTACCAATTTTCAACGTTTTTGGTCCGGTAGATTTTTAGTTCTGCGAGTGAGTGAGTGAGTCAGTGAGTTAGTCAGTCAGTGAGTGAGTGCAATTTCGCTTTTATATAATAGATACATATTACTTGAATAAAATAGAATATAAAATCCAGGCATCACCAGCAAAAAGGAACACTTTGCTGGCTGGTGAGAGTTGCAAAACTGTAAAAGAAAAACATATTTCGAAATAATTGTGATAATATTGATAAGAAATATATTATGGGTTGTGTTTTCTTCGTGCTCTATTGATTAGTTTTATTCAAAACAGAGTTGAGATTTATCAATGAAACTCGAATGATCATGTTGTTGAATTTTCTGTGTCAATTTTTTTGTAGTTGAGAAGTTGATATTTTGGTAATTATTCATATCAAATAAGAAAACTAAGAAATTGTCGAAAACCACAGATTCCATTGATAGTTAGAAAGACCGGTTTCGGTTGTTACACCATTGTCAATCTCTGATAAACTAAAACTAAATACAAGAGCAACATAATTTATACTAGTAGGAGAGTACTGCTATGGTCAAGGGCATGAACGCCTGCCATTGGTCCAGCTAGACAGTCTCCTCCCATTTAACGGTGTCGCAAAATGGCGGCTTTAGCAACAATCTCGCCATGATAACAAAATTTAATTCAGTACAATAGGAAAACTATCAAATTTCTCAAGAAGTACCGAGATAATTAGACAAATATGTAAATAGGAAAACTATCAAATTTCTCAAAGAAGTACCGAGATTATGTTGATGTATTATAAGTGTTCTATGTGCCCTCATTTTGAGGCTCGGACGACATCTAGACGGTAGCAAAGTTCATCCCAGACTGTTCGCTAAATATGTCTTCTCGGACTGTAGCTACTGCATCAGTTATCCTGGTTTTTAGCTCCTCAATATCAAGTGCTAAGGGAAGAACAACGTTAAATATCAGGGAAAATATAACAACAAATATGAATACAACGTTTAATATAAAGGAAGAACAGTGTTAAATATCGTGTTTACGTTCCTCCCTTAGCACTTGATATTGAGGAGCTAAGAACCAGGAAAACTGATGCAGTAGCTACAGTCTGAGAAGACATCTTGCGACAGTCTGGGATGAATTTGGCTACCGTCTAGATGTCGTTCGAGCCTCAAATGAGGGCACATAGAACACTTATAAACATAAACATAATCTGGATACTTCTGTGAGTAATTTGATGTTAAGGAGCTAAAAACCAGGATAACTGATGCAGTAGTATAGTCCGAGAAGACATCTTGCGAACAGTCTGGGATGAATTTGGCTACCGTCTAGATGTCGTCCGAGCCTCAAAAAGAGTGCACATAGAACACTTATAATACATAAACATAAACTGGATACTTCTGTGAGTAATTTGATGTAAAATTGGATTGTATGCCCCATTTCTTTAAATGAATATAACTGTTTCAAATTGGGTCATTCCAGATCTCGGTCAAATTCCCTATTGAGGGAAAAATCAGTCAGGATCACCAATCGGGAAGGGAATACTGTAATGATACTCCCTTTCCCTACCCACAGTATCCCTGCAATAATACACTCATGTCAGCCCTTTCCCTACTCCCTGTTTCCCCTGTGTTATTAATGACGAACTCCGCCCTTTTTGAGAGCCAGGGCTCAAATCCTCATTATTCCCTCAGATAGGGATCAATCCTACCAATGAGTATCAATGGAACCCTCTTCAAACTGTCAGAATAGGTTAAATGGGAAGCTTTGATGCTATTTATGAGGAATTCTGCCAGTTTAAAGTGAATCTCATTATAGTGACACTCATTTTGGGCTGTCAGGATTGGTTTAATGGAAGTTTTAATGTAATTTATGAGGGTTTCAAAGTGGATCTCACTAATATAAGCCTATCGCCAATGTATCCTGCTGTGCTCATCACATGGATTGGTTTATTTTTGTGGTGTTGACAGTGAATTGTTCGCTCCATATTTGATCAATTCTGCTAGTATTTGAGGATTAATTGTTTTTGGGTTGATTGTTATTGAGATAAAACAGCTTTGAATCAAAATCACTCACTACTATAGGGAGGTACACGTTATAATATTTGATTAACATTGGTGTTGCTATGCTTGTCTATCATTCAACACAGCAGATAGCACTGTCCTTCTCTAGCTCTGCGACGTTGCCAGATTGGTTTCTAACAATGTAGAACTGTGCTTAATTAAAATATTATATAATAATAATATAATAATAAATTTTTATTAACCAATCATATCAAACAAAATAATAATATACAATACTGCAAAATCTTGTACTAATACAAATCAATGAAAAAAGGACCATCCCTCTTTAAGCATAAGCTTGTGCTGAGGGATGAGTCGTAAGAGCAATTACCTTATTAATAGAAATAATAAATGAACAAAATAATAGAAATCATCATCATCATCAAAGTGTGAAAGATAAATAAATAAATATAATTTTCAACTATAATTAACTAGATTAAGTAATTTATTGATGCAGTTACTAAATAATAAAGTTTTAATCATACAAAATAAGAATAAAAAATAAGAAATCCAAATTGATAAGAAAACAAAAATTATATAAACACAAAGATCTTTCAGTTACAAAACAGAATAAAATTATTCCTCTAGGAGTCCTTATTTATACTTTGCAAATTTATTATACATTAATTCAAATAATGAAACACAAGAGAAGAATAAATACAGACAAACGGGAAATATAATGAAAAATATGTACACAAATATGCTCCAATGAGAAATAAATTCAAATAGTACCCAGTACATCATAGAACTCATAATAACTTGCATTAATTACTTTGAAAACAAAATTAACCAAAAGCAAACATGATAAGATGAAAATGATAGTAAATATAAAACAAACAGCTACTAGGAAATGAATCGAAATACTGACAGGGAATGAATCAATCTTGTCTCAGATTGATAAAAGTTTTTAAACACTTTTTAAACTTATTGAAATTTGGAATGCCTGAAATTGAAAAAATTGAAATAAAAAATATTTTATCTAAAATGATCTAAATTTTATCAGATTTGTTGCCGCCCTAATATTTGTAATATATGAGGGACTCGTACCACCTCATATTCGTACTCCCTCATATTTGCAGTCCTCCTCCCCACAAGCGATCAGCCAACCCTTTGCTTTTTCACTCACTCTCTCTTGTATCTCTCCCTTTTACGCTCTCCTGAATT
>NW_024092500.1:0-14632 GCF_014356525.2 Nilaparvata lugens | reverse complement strand
TGCTCACATTGTATCCCAACGACAGAGAGGTTCTAAAAAATGTATATTTATTTATTCAATCATTCAGATTATACCATTACGAAAAGTACCACAAGCTAACTTACGCCCAAAACTGTTCCACTGATTGACAGTGAACGTAAGAGAACAAAACAATGTCAACTTGAATCCTACTCTGTATTGTAATTTAATGTATAATATGTCAATAGAAAGATGAGTAGGCCGTTTGAGTAACTGTGAGGGCGTTTCAGACCGTTTTAAACTTCTAAAACCGTTTCAGACCCCGTAGCGTCTTTGGGTGATGTAGTACGTATCAAATATGTAAGCTAGAACTGTTCACACCAAAGGGCAAGGGTATTCTTCATTATCGTATTTTTGTATTAATCACATTTTTGAGGTGAGGTTGAGTGCCATTGTTTAGCTCAAATCGCATGCGCTGCCCGAAATACGGAGTGACTTTGCTATGTTGAGACTCGTAGCATAGACGTTGCGTATTATGTAGCGTCAGCGATGGCCTATTTTAAATGGACAACAGGTCAAATTTGGTCTTAAACTCATTCCAATACATGAGCTTGAGAATGGATTGATTAGTATCAGGGCGAGACCATATGAGGCGTTTTATCAGGCGCCAACCCAATCATGCAATCAGAAAGACCCTACCCGGCCGACTCTGGAAACGCCTGAAAAACACTTGATGTGGTCTCGCCCCTAATCTTGATCATCTGTCCATTTCAAAGAGGCGTAGCATCGCTGACGCTACATAATACACGTCGTCTATGCTACCGCTCCACGTAGCAGTCGCTCCGTATCTCGGGAAGCTCATGTGATTTGAACTAGACAATTACACTCGACCACAGCTCAAAATGTGATCAATATTAAAATACGATAATGAGAGAATCCCTTTGGTGTGAACTGTTCATAGCCATAGAGAAACGATAGCATAAGTAGATATCCCATGGTAATAGGGCGTTTATGTCGCAACTTTTACTGTTATCCCAAGCCGATAGTTCACATAGTTCTTTCCCATGCACTTGTGACGCTGGTAGTCTCTCAAATTGTGCCGTTCCTACACTCTCACCCCAACAAAACAGTAAAAATTGACAATAATCGACAGTAATCGGCTTGAGATAACAGTAAAAGTTGCGACATAAATTCCCTATACCATGGGATATCTACTTACGCTATTGTTTCTCTATGTCATAGCTTACACCTTACATTATTTTATACGTACTACATCACCCGAAGACGCTACGGCGGTCTGAAACGGCCTTAAAGTTTACAACAGTCTGAAAACGGCCTCACAGTTTTAAAGATAATGAAAGAACACCGCTATTGAGGATACGTTGCTTAAGACTGAGTCTAGACGTACGGAGTTTAAAACTGCATACCATGCGTTACGGTGATATTTATTTAACATTGATACATACAATATCATTCTCAACTAGAACGATTGGGAAAGGAACAACACTACTCAAAGTATTCACTGTCAAGTATGTAAGCTATAGATTTTTTGGGCCCCTCTGTATTATTGAAGATTCTTAGCTGAATTTTTTAATGAATAGGTGGACAAATGAATGACACTAGCTCTCGATTTACTTCTACTACTCCTGATGCTCCTTCGACGCTGAGAAAGGAGAATAAGAGGAGGCTTGAGGCATTGGAAATGTGGATATGGAGAAGGATGGAGGGGATCAGTTGGAGGGATAAAGTTACAAACGAGTTGGTGTTGAGGAGGGTTGGGGAAAGAAGGAGTCTGCTGGATGTGATAAAGGGAAAAGAGGAGATGGCTGGGACTTGGATGAGACGGCAATGCTTGTTGTGGAAGCCATGAGGGGACCATTCAGGAAGAAGAGGAAGAGGGAGAAGAAGATACAAAATGTTGGACGACATCAGGAGGGGATGAGCTACTATGCAACGAAGCGACTGGCAGAGAGTAGAAGAGAGTGGAGGGCTGCTGCCATATAGAAGGACCTGCTTACGAGCAGAAAACTACAGACAGACTCCATTCATTATTATTCATTCATAATCATTCTATGATTGTTTGTGTTTCATCATGAATTATAATAGAACGTTTATATCTCAAACAATAAAATGGTAATAGTGTAGTAATTTATACCGAAATTGCCATGAGTTAAGAAAATTTTTCCAAGCTGGTGATTGGCCGAATGATAAGTACCATGCTTGAATAACATACTGAGGCCCGGTTGCACAATGGCTGTCAAGTTTTAATCTTGATTAAATGCCACGAGAGAGGAAGGCTTCTCTTGCAAAGAAGGCTTCTCTGATTGGTTCGGTGGAATTTAATCTCAGTTGAAATTGAAAGGCTTTTGTACAACCGGGTTTGAGACATTGAAGTGAAAAGATTGATACACATGGAAATAAATGAGAGGTTGCATTTGTTCAACGTCAATGTGAATTCATTGATTCTTGATAATTTTAAACGAATATACGAATTGAATGCTGTTAACTAGCCCGAATTCTGATGCTTCTCGAACTTCCTTGTATAGTCCGTGCAAACCTTATTTTGTAACATGAAGCTTCATGGTCATTTTATTTCAATACAATAATAGGAGCACACTTTTGACTTTTTTATGCTGATTCTATCAAACAGGCCTACTCTCTTTTTCGCTCTTTCTCTCACACAATTAGCTCACAGGCTCTCTGATTCTGTCAAATCTGGCAGCACTGTACTCCATAAGAACAATGTTTGCAATCCAAGGTTGCACAGACTATAGCTGTTCACCCAGTTGTCAAAATTTATGTTATCTTAATTCAGTATTGTTATAATTTTTAATATTAAGTTCTTATTTCTAATCAACTTTTTAAGCATCTTTGTTTTGTTTTCTTAATTCAGTTATGCAGTTTAGTTCAATTTTTAACATTAAGTTCTAATTTCTAAAACATATTTATCATACTTTTGACCTAATGAGGTTGTTTCAGCGTTAAGCTGTAAACCTCTTTGAGTGTTGTATTGTTAGTTCCATGTAATGTATTTGCTGCAGCAGAAATTTTCAGTGTTGTTGACAGCATTTAATTTGCCTTCAATTATCTTTATAAACGTAATTTTTTGGATTAACAATAATCCAGTGATAGTATAGCTCGTCATTTCTCACCGATGTTTCATTTTCTACAGGAGTGGATCATCAAAGCGACGACATCCCAGTCCAAGACTCCGTCAAGTAGAGACGACAATCAGGGATTGTGTCAAGCGAAGACGAGGATTGCAGCAAGTCCAAAGTGCAAAGGATTGACGAAAGTTCCCGCCGATACCGTGAATATGAAAGACTTCATCAGATCACTAACTGAATACGAGGACACATTCCTTGACGTTTATGGGGAGTTTTCTGAGTGGGGTGGTGGGTGAAGGGGAGGAAGTGGCTGTTGTTTTTATAATTAAACAGCTGATCGAAGTGATGACGGCAGACGGTGCTGAACTTCATATGGACGCCAATTATAAGCATTTGCCGGAGGAGCCCGAGATAGAACAGATGCTCACAATCATGGTGACGCACCAGGATTATGTAAGTAGCTCACAGCACTATAGAAAGAGTTCAGACACGATCCCATGACACATTTCTGAACGGCCATATTGAAGCTATCCAGTGCACATTGGAGATTAGATTCGATTTTTAAATTTGCCGCCAAAATAGCTTCAATATGGCTGCTCCATCAAGTAGCATTGGTGTCTGGACCTCTTTCCATATACCTTGAGTATTATCTGCGTTTAACGTTAATCTACGATTAATGCATGTATGGTTACATTCAGTAAAATGTGTTTCATTCCAGGTTCAAACGAACAGTTGATCTATCACTGTCTAATCCTCACGGCAAGCTACTATTTAGCCATACTAATTTAACTGGAAAAGCTACTAAAAAATTCGTAAAAGCTACCAACATAAGCCATACTATTCACTTTTTACTATGAGTCCTTAGGCCCATATGCACCATCTCGAGTTCAACGGAGAAATTGGATTGAAATTTGTTTGGGATAAAATTTGTTACAAACATAAAGACATAAATTGTATAAATTAATACATCATACAAAACTGTACTGCAAATTAAATTACCGTCTGCACTGTCAACAAAAGAGAACCTTGAGTTTTGACAGTTAGTCGCAGGATACCACTCGAATGTAATTGAAAGTTTGCTTACATTTCTCATGTAACCAAAACTTACATTATATTTACTACATTTAGTGCCGTTTGCACAGTGAGAGTTTGAACTAAATTTAATTGACCGAGCGAAAAGAGGTCTAAGATTCAAGTCGACGGTTTCGCATTTCTCTTTGAAATTCGTTCATTCTGCTTTGAATTCGGGCTGACCTGTTGCCAGTATGTCTTGAGGAGATTAGCTTTTGATGTTAGCATTTTTGATACACCAACCCCAACCTAGCTCCGCAGTGCAGGCTGGTTGCTTAGCTGAATCGGACTAGGCGCTGAGACAGCAAATAATAGCAGCGTTGGTGGGAATGCGAGCGGCCGCAGTAACATCTTCCACCCAGCAATGGTCGGCGTAGTTCCGCCCGGTGGACAGACGAAAGATCAATCCAGTCGGTTATTTGATCCCTCCAGCCAGGCTCAGCCAAGCAGCCGAGACAATAGAACAATGGAGTGGCGGTCTTATTCGCGTTCATCAGCAGTTTTCTTTCTCACGATTATTTTGATTTTTGTGTGTCAATAATAACTCCAGTCACCAGTAAACAGTCACCCAGAAACGTGGTGTACTACCATATTAATTACTTTTCATGATGATTTTTAATTATTTAAAAACATTGTTGACATTCTGAGCCTTTAGGCTAAACTTGGGTCGCTGAAAACGAATCTGCAATCAGAATTTCTCTATCACGAAAAATAACGAAAAAAATCCAGCTGTTGATCTTCCGGCAACCGTTAACAGTCATCCTGCAATGCGGCCGAAACACTTCCAAGCCAGACACCCATCTCGAATGACAAAAACGCCAATCTGTAAGAAACCATCCTGCACTGCGGCGCTAGGTCAACAGCCATTAGCCGTTTTCACACCGATATCTCGCCGACACGACATACAGACAGGATATACCGTACTCTGATGGACAGTATAAGAGGAGACTGTGGTTTAACTGCGCGAAGTCTACTGTTCACAGAACTACTAGTATTAAACTGGATTAAACCCATATCAAGTCTTGTTCGTGATAATGTGATTCATTCTGATGGTATTACTTCATCGCAAGGAAAATTACCGTACAATAATTATCGATAACAATGTACATAACAATAATTAATCATATTAATTTATATGTATAAGCACTGGAGTGATCCGTGGTCTAGTGGATAGAGTGCCTGCGTAGCAGCATAGAGATCCCGGGTTCAAACCCTCTCAATACTAAAAGTTTTTTAACCAGGTCACTCCCGTGTTATCGGATGGGCACGTTAAACTGTCGGTCCCGCTGAAGTATGACAGTCGTAAGGCCCATTGACGGCTTAAATTATATATTCAGGCGGTGGGACCTTCCCGCAAGGGACTCCCCACCAACAAAAGCCATACGAATTTACTTTTACTTACTGTATAAGCACCATACTGATATTTTCATTAGAAATACCCACACATATCCCACCCGAACAGCTACAATTTCAGGAATAATAACACCTAGAATTAACAAAACATATTCATCCACAAACATGTATTACATAGTTCATATGCTTTTCAGGAATATTCCCAACAAACTCAGAGAATTTGATGCAGCATCTTTGGTAGTGTACAAAAAAATTGTGAATCTTTGGCTAAACGAAATAGGTAGGGATGGAACCGAAAATATCATTAGCTCAGTTTATAGGTTATAGAGTTTTATACCCAACTTATTCTAGATGAAGCAAGTAGGCTACTAACTAGTGGACGTTCTCAAGCTCCGGTAAATTCTATTTTTCAATAAGATAAACTAAATTTCAAATCTCTTCATTTCTTTACTATCCTTACCTGTTAAGTTCTCATACAAGTTTCATCTTAATCATTTAATCCAGATTCACCCTTACTCACAGGCAATAGCCTATGTAAGGGTATTTCTCATTGCTGTCATATTCTGTATTTTGTACAGAACAACAAATTGTTACTATAGTCTTTATTATGCTATGCTTATGAATTTTATGTTATGTTGTAGTAGTACTGTATTTAATGTTGTGCTGTGCAATATACATAAATTTTGTAAAGTGTTGAAGAGAATAAATTTGATTTGATTTGATATGAATAGTAACTTTCTAGATTGTAATAGATGGCATAATTTATCTACAGTTTCTTCAGCTGTACTGTGTTGTTTCAACATGAAACTTGCAGTCCTGCAAGTTTTTTTATAAAGTAGACTTGATAATACAATCAGTATTTTCCAATTATTAAGGACAACTGCCACAATATCAATATGTATTTAACAAATCAACCATCATATTTTCCTACGTTATAAGATAGGCTACTGTATATTTTATTTTAGACTAGCAGGTAACCCGTGCTCTGCAAGGGTCCAATTCAAAACTTGACAAACTGAAAACTTGACCTACTGAAATCATGAAGAATTTAAAATAGGTCTATAACCATTCCCGGAAAATTGAGAATTTATATGCAAAATTTCAAGTTAATCAGTCCTGTAGTTCAGACGTGATGATACGTCATTCGCGAATTTCCTATCCCGTACGTGTGTATAAGCCAATTCTTTCCTTTATCATTATTATTCCTGTTGAAGTTTTGCTTGACCACCCTTTCCCTGGGCTCCGACCCCCAAGAAAGAGTGACAAGCGATTTTACCAGAGTGACTGTTCCACATGTCTTGTGGTAAACAATCATACTGGGTCCGTTACCATTAAATCGTTTGCCCTGAGTAGACGTAATGAACCAAGAATGACAGCCTTCTGCATCTGACCTGCAAGTACAGTAGCAGGTCTCTCACAGGCTGAAATCGTTCTAAGGTTGGCCAAAATGAGGGTCTCATGCCCCCCAGTACACCTACAATCAACACCACCATTCTCACAGGTTTATTTAGCCTGCGCAGCTCTATTAGTAGGTCATGATATTTCGTCTGTTTTTCCTCCTCTTTGGTGACAATGTTGCCCTCAGCTGGTGCTGAAAACTCAATGACATACATTGTCTTCGAAATGATGTCAAGGAGGACAACATCAGGCTTTGTGGCTCTTGAAAGCCTGGTGGTGGAGAATGAGTAATTCCAATAAATTCGGCACCTCTCAATCGCCACAACAGACTCAATCTTCCCTGGGGCATAAGGCAGCACTGGTGTTTTGTCGATACCATATGAGTGTCTAAAGGTGCGTACAGATTTACACGCCGCGAACATGAGCAATACACTTTTAATCAGCTGATACCAAGCCAACAAACTCAATCTCCCCTGGGGCATAAGGCAGCACTGATGTTTTGTCGATACCATATGAGTGTCTAAAGGTGCGTACAGATTTACACGCCGCGAACATGAGCAATTCACTTTTAATCAGCTGATACAAAGCTTCTTATATCTATATCTTATACCGTTTCTGTAAAAATACAGATATAGTCAGCTGATTAAAAGTGAATTGCACATGTTCACGGCGCGTAAATCTGTACGCACCTTTAGACACTCATATGGTATCGACAATATCGACTGATACCAAGCTTCTTATATCTATATCTCATACCGTTTCTGTAAAAATACAGACATAGTCAGCTGATTAAAAGTGAATTGCTTATGTTCGCGGCGCGTATATCTGTACGCACCTTAAGATGATAATAGAGCACTCGCAGAGCAGCATTATGTCGATGGATGTAGCCTGCAGTTGCAAGAAGACAGGATGTGCATGATCGTCAATTATTATTATTAGCGTATGGCTTTGAATGGTGGGGAGACCCAAGGGTAGTTCCACCTCGCCGTATATAGTCCAAAGTTTCCTAATAGAAACATTGGGAAACCGGACACTAGGGTTATAGTGAGCACAATACTTTAAATTTACACTTTTCACTTCGAAATAGAGTTCTTTTTGATGTTAAAAAGTCCAACTCCAAACATATACAAAATCGAAAAAAAACACATATCACTTTATTATATTATAGATTCATTAATATTATCAAGTATCCTTAATATTTCAGCATACTTTACAAAAGGTATGGGATACTTTATACATATTTTATTATTGAGTTTTCCTTACTATTTTAATATACTGTACGAAAGGTACACTTATTCTATTGTAGTAGGGTTTATTAGTATAAAGCTATGTGCTTTTCAATGTTTCAGGCATTTCCGGTTGTGGTTGCTATGATGACCAAGAAATCAGCCAACTTATATTACTTAATTCTGAACCACGTGAAGGAAACAATTCCCGACCTAGCGCCTCAGACCATAGTCAGTAATCATGACTCCGACTTGCTGACAGCTATTGCCGAGGTGTTTCCACAGAAAAACGGAACCAAGAATGTTGTATGTTGGTTTCATTACACACAGGTACGATATCAATCAATCAATTAATAAGAACAATATGAAAACTTGTACCCTTTATTATTTGAAATATTACAATTATGACTAGTTTCGACCATAACTTAGGTCATTTTCAAGTTAAAATGTATAAATTTTATTATAGAGAAACGATAGCATAAGTAGATATCCCATTGTATAGGGCGTTTATGTCGCAACTTTTACTGTTATCCCAGCCGATAGTTCTTGTAGTTCTTTCCTATGCAGCTGTGTGACGCTGGTAGTCTCTCAAATTGTGCCGTTCATACACTATCACCCCCCAAAAAACAGTTAAAATTGACAATAATCGACAGTAATCGGCTTGAGATAACAGTAAAAGTTGCGACATAAATTCCCTATACCATGGGATATCTACTTACGCTATTGTTTCTCTATGGTTTTATATACATAAGTTCTTGTAGTTGACTATAATACTACCCGTTCAAAAACATCGAACATCTTGAAAATGTATCTTTCCATCAACGTTGTAGACAGTTGCAGCCAAAGACCTTGAAGATGCATAGACTCACATGCAGCGCTAGTGTCGTACTTGGAATTGAAATCGGCCATTGAGGGGGCAACCAATAAGATTATTAAATACCAATGCCTTTGTAATCTATAATATTACACATATTTAGATATAATATCTTGTGCTAAAATACCCTAATGGCGGTCTTCAATTTCAAGTAGAGCTTTCATTGGGAAGGCATAGGCATTGTGGGTCTATATCTCTTCAAGGTCTTTGGTTGCAGCCAGACCTGATAACAGCGCTCACACTCACATTCCGGGACGGCACGTCCCGGTACGATAGGACAGAAAGCTCTATGTTTATTCAGGATTTTTATAGACATTTTAAATTGATAAATAATCAATCTATTCATTTATTTCACAAACGAACTAAATACAAAATAACAAAGAAAAATATAAAAATGTGAAATGAAAGTGGACAACCCTATAGTGAGGTCCACGTTATAATGGCAGTGAAGAAAGATATGAGAACAACGTTGCCGATCCTCTCTGTCTTGTCAATGCCTTCGTGACAGTAGCTGATACAGGTTTATTAATGTAATATTAATTGTTCATTCTCGTTTAAAATAATCAATTATGTTTTATTAAGCAAGAAATTATATTTTCCAATAATTTCATAATGAATTTTCATAAAGATGAAATATTTTGTTGTTTAACTAGTAGTTTTGTGAACAGTAGACTTCGCGCTCAGTAAGTTGCATTGATCTGTTGTTATGTTTTCTCAAAAATTAATTCATAATTTATCAATTTAAAATGTCTATAAAAAATCCTGAATAAACATAGAGCTTTCTGTCCTATCGTACCGTGACGTGCCGTCCCGGAATGTGAGTGTGAATGTGAGCGCTGTTATCAGGTCTGGCTGCAACCAAAGACCTTAAAGAGATATAGACCCACAATGCCTATGCCTTCCCATGATAGCTCTTACGTGAAATTGAAGACCGCCATTGGAGTATTTTAGCACGAGATATTATATCTATATATGTGTAATATTATAGATTACAAAGGCATTGGTATGTAATAATCTTATTGGTTGCCCCCTCAATGGCCGATTTCAATTCAAGTACGACACTAGCGCTGCATGTGAGTCTATGCATCTTTAAGGTCTTTGGCTGCAACGTCTACAACGCTGATGGAAAGAACATTTTCAAGATGTTCGATGTTTTTGAACGGGTAGTATTATATAGCATAGAGAAACAATAGCGTAAGTAGATGTCCCATGGTATAGGGAATTTATGTCGCAAGTTTTACTGTTATCTCAAGCCGATTACTGTCGATTATTGTCAATTTTTACTGTTTTGTTGGGGTAATAGTGTATGAACGGCACCATTTGAGGGACTACCAGCGTCACACAGCTGCATAGAAAGAACTATGTGAACTATCGACTTGGGATAACAGTAAAACTTGCGACATAAACGCCCTATACCATGGGATATCTATGCTATCGTTTCTATATGATTATAGTCTACTAGACAGCTGATTTATGATGAAAAATTCTATAGTCTGATTTTTACTCCAATATTGGCGTATGAAGGAGGCTCCTTTTTCCTTTTATATTATCCTTGAAATGCAAAATTTCCAAAAACCTTGTAATAAGTCGACGCGCAATTTAAAAAGGAACATACCTGTCATGAAAATCTATCACCGCGTTTCGCCGTAAATGCGCAACATCCACACATTTAAACTTTAAGAGAAATGCCAAACCGTCGACTTGAATCTTAGACCTCACTTCGCTCGGTCAATTATCAATTCTACATTGTTAAAAGCCGATCTGGCAACAGAGCAAAGCGAGAGAGAGATAACGCTATCCGCTTTGTTGGATGATAGAGAGGATAGCAATAAACAAGGATAGCCAAGATAGCTAATTAAACACTGCTATTATAACGTGAACCTGACTATAGGCATATTGTTCTATAGTGAGGTCCACTGTATAATGACAGTGAAGAACGATAGGAGAAGAACGTCGATTCTCTGCCTTGTCACTCACTGCCTTCTATAGAGAATACCTGATACCGGTATTCTGATGTAAAATTTAATGATCATTTTTGTTTAACTTACTTACTTACTGACTCCCAGGGCCATCTATATCTAAGTTGATATTGGGCCGCACCAACAAACTGTCTCCACGTAGTTCGCTCCTCAGCATCTTTCTCTGTCCCTCCAACCCTCTCCATGTCAGTCTTAACCTGTTGCCACCAACTCGGTCTGGGTCTCCCACGGGGTCTTCTTCCTGGAGGGTTGGTTGCTAAAACGTTTTTCTGATTGGAATTTTCTCCTCTTCTGAGTACGTGCCTGGCCCGTTGTAATCTCCTACATTTTATTTGGCTTACAATGCCTGGATATTGTAGAGGTCTCTGATTTCCTTATTATGTTTCCTCCTCCATTCTCCTTGCTCGTAAGTGGGCCCATATATCTTTCGCAGTACTTTATTTTCAAACACTATAAGCTTTTGTTATTCTCTCTTAGTAATTTTCCAAGTTTCAGACCCGTAGAGTAATACTGGACTTATAATGAGCTTTGTTTTGTGAGATACTTTGAAGATAGTAGTTAGTTGCAGGCATACATACAACTTTAGATTCTTTATTGATACAATAAAGTTCTTTTTGTAGATTCTTTATCTACAATAAGTACATCATTAAAATGATAGGGAGAGAAGAAATAAGTTAACCTTGTGCTATTCCTCTCCCAAATTTAGATAAAATATAATTATTATTTAACGAAAACCCTAAATAAATGCTGTAAATCACCCCGAAAACTTCTGCTACTGCAGACATTGACAACAGGGTTAACAGCTAGATGTCAGTTTGGTGTAAGGGTAAGCATTCCTGACTGGCAATTGGGAGGTACGGGTTCGATTCCCGGGCTGGCAAATAATTTTTGGATAGTAGTTCTTATCGAATTTCCATCTAGCTGTTAACCCTGTTGTCAATGTCTGCAGTAGCAGAAGTCTTCGGGGTGATTTACAGCATTTATTTAGGATTTTCGTTAAATAATGATGATATATTAATTAGCATTTGAATAAATGCATTCTCTATTTAATTCCATCTGTAAAATTTAGATAGGTTACACATAGTCATTAAACTATGCTCTGCGATTTATTTTTGATGCTCGATGGAATGACCACGTAACACTCCTGTACAGAGAACTTGATTGGCTAGAATTAGAGCAGAGACGATTGTATTTCATACTCTGCCAAACCTACAAACTAATTGTGGGAGGTAGTGGTCCAGAATATTCGAGAGAAGGACTTGTACTTTTCAGTGAGGTTCATCAGAGGGATACTCTGTCTCACCGCTTCTTTCTTCAGATACCTCAACACCGAACGGCAATTTTCGGAGCTTGGTTCTGTGTTACGGCTTCTCGTGAATGGAATACTCTGCCACTTTATATCATCCTTTCCCCATCCTTATCACTATTCCAAAAGAGAGTGCACCGACACCTAGGTCTTGCTTCTGGGTATTGACTATGGCTGGTAGCGAGGAGAAGTTGTATTCCTTTTTTTATAATTACTTATGAAATGTAGATAATGATTTTGGATGGGTTCACGAACTGCATGACTTTTTTTACTTTCCTTGCCTATTACCATAGGTAAGGAAAGTATTGCTTTCCGAAAAAATTAAGGTACCCCAATTTCTAAATTTCTATACGTTCAAGGTCCCATGAGTCAAAAAAGTGGTTTTTGGGTATTGGTCTGTATGTGTGTGTGTATGTGTGTGTGTGGTGTGTGTGTGTGTGTGTGTGTGTGTGTGGTGTGTGTGTGTGGTGTGTGTGTGTGTGTGTGTGTGTGTGTGTGTGTGTGTGTGTGTCACACTCACAGACGATGTGTATTACAAATGAAACATGTATTTGACAACTTGTTGTCACACAGACATTGGGAGCTGGAACACATTCATTCATCAGTATGAGTACTGCGATAAATAAGCTGAATTAAAATACAACTACATTTACGTTGAACTAGAGACACTCTTATTTATTTTCTATCTGAGTGTAAACATCGTCATATTATGAGACAATCATGACACTGATAGGCTAACATTACCATAAAAACTTCGCGAATAATTGATGAAATCACAATAATTATTGAGAGATTAAAATATTAATCATAATTCTCATGAGATTCTACTTGGAGGTACCATATTGTATAAAAGTAGAATAGAATTAGAATAGATTAGTATTTTATTCTAAGTAAATAGTAGTAGAATAGTAATAGTATTTTTCCCGTATTGGAGAATGTAGAAAGGAAGAAGAAATACAATTCCACTCACCCACAAAACCAATATTTGTAACTATTTTCCTAGTGCTTTCTCCCTATTTTTTTATTCACTTTTACCTCTTTTCCATACCTCAATCTTTTTGTATTTTGAAAAGTAAATTCATATGGCTTTTTCTTGGTAGGGAGTACCTTATGGGGAGGTCCTACCTCGCCTCAATACACATTAAAGCCGTCAATGGGCCTCACGAGTCATACTCCAGCCTTTACCGACAGTTTAACGTGCATATTCGATAACATGGGAGTGACCTGGTTAAACACTTTCAGAGATATCTGGGTTTGGACCCGGGATCACTTGGTGCTACGTAAACACTTCATCTATTATAACACGGATCGCTTTTTACTTCCTTGCCCTATTACCATAGGTAAGGAAAGTATTGCTTTCCGAAAAAAATTAAGGTACCCCAATTTCTAAATTTCTATACGTTTCAAGGTCCCCTGAGTCCAAAAAAAGAGGTTTTTGTGTATTGGTCTGTATGTGTGTGTGTCTGTGTGTGTGGTGCGGTGTGTGGTATATATATATGTGTGTGTGTGTTGATTCTATTAAAATCTCACTATGAAGAGATAGCAGACCTCGTGTGTCTCCAGCGTTATTGTCCTGTCACCAGCTGGCTTGGATCATTGAATAGTAGACTTGAGTGATGCGCGTGTACACTAGCGACAGGTGATCAATTTTCATAACGGCAAGGAAAGTGTGTGTGAGTGCGCCACACCAGATTTTTCTTTTTTACTTCTCATTTTTCTATTTCTATCTTGTTTTGGTAGCAATCTATATTAATTTTTACTGTGCTCATCTATTATACTTTTAGTTTTTACATAATACTTATAGTTTATTCATGTACAGTGCTATTCTGTTTTTATCACTATGGGTCTTGTTAGACTCAGTGGAAATTGTCATAATTATTGTATAAATAAATAGTCCAAAATAGGTTAAGTCTTGTTGTTGTTCACTTCACAAAATTTTCAGTCCTTAATTATTTTTACCTGTTTGCTGAGTTTACCCTATTTTGTATCTACAATATCCAAATTTTTACCTGAGATTGTTACCCCAGGTAAAGAAATATTTGAAATTATAAAATAAAATAATCAAATTATTCTTCAGGAAAATATATTTTTCAATAATTTAAGTTAATGACGATTTTTCATGCTTCAGAT
The DNA here is from genome assembly GCF_014356525.2 of Nilaparvata lugens. Taxonomy (NCBI): domain Eukaryota; kingdom Metazoa; phylum Arthropoda; class Insecta; order Hemiptera; family Delphacidae; genus Nilaparvata; species Nilaparvata lugens. The sequence goes on along the minus strand of NW_024092500.1, from coordinate 230 downwards.
TGAATATTTTTATTTGGCAACGTCGTAGAGCTAGAAAAGGATGGCGCCATCTTCTTTGACGAATTATAGCAACACCAATGTTAATCAAATACTGCCATTATAACGTGGACCTCACTATAGATATAGTATTTGCTGTAATGTGAGGTTTGTGGTTCTGAGTTCAAAGAAAATATCGAATCATATTGGAACCATATGATATTTCTTATGAATTGGAACCGTTTTGGGCTTAT
>NW_024092499.1:0-19935 GCF_014356525.2 Nilaparvata lugens | reverse complement strand
TCAGTGAAAGTGTAACAGGAAAATTATCAAGTCCTCTAAGGGATGGTTATTTAATACGAAGCGATGATGGCAAGAGGAAAATAGAACAGTAATCATGGGACAAGTAATAAAAATCATCCACGGAAAGTAGGGCTGAAACAAAGGGAATCTAAAATATTTTAGAGATGAGGAAGAAGAAATGAAAAAAAATTAACAATGTTCAAATCAAATGATCAAAACGTTCAAGAAACCATCTAGATGGAGAAATGAGGAAATTCTCATCATGATGAGAAATATAAGTTAGGAATGTATTTGTATATCTAGAGTGAAAAGTACGACTTTTTCTCCCTGTAGGAAAAAGTTTGAAACCCGAGGCGAAGCCGAGGGCAGCAATTTTCCTGAGGGAGAAAACGTATTTTTCGCTCGTGATGTACACAACATTTTTCCTCCATCTACATTTTTTTATAGAAACTGCAAATAAAATCATTCTCATAACTTACGTATTGGTGACAATGATTCCTAACAACATAACCTAAATCTAAAACCTAAAAACCGGTCGTCTGATTGGCACTGCCGATTGCGCTATCTAGCGGCAAAAGTTGTAACAATTATATTAGCTGAGCAGCTACCAAAAATGGCTGACTCCAGATCACGCGGTTCAGATTTGAATTGCAGATCAAAAATATTTGTTGGCTGGTATTTGAATAGAATAAAATATTTTAAAAAATGTATAAATTTTCATTGTCTACTAATATAAGAATATAATAATTATCATACAAACATATATTTCATGAGTTAATCAAATTTCTGGTTGTGGTATTGAATTCAGTTGACTCAATGACAGACACCTCTATTATGCTTTCTCATCTGAGCTTAGACCTTCTAACCTACAATGTAAGTTTCAAAATAGAGATGCTCCCCATGTTATTTAAATGGAGTCACTTTTACTCCCTAGGGAGTTTTTCTGTTTTTTACTACCGAGAGCGAAAAAGTGACACTTTAGTATTAGGTTTCAGGGAGTGAAGTAAGTACTTTAGACAGTAGGTGGAGGAAAATGTTATTTTTGAGTGAAGACAATAGATAGCGAATAATAATGAGGAAGAATAAGAATGAACAAAGAGTATTGGCTAGTGATGAAGCAATCACAAAAGCAATCTGGGAACAGCAAAGAATGACGAATAGGAAGAGAGAGAAACAAAGTACAATAAAATTCTGAACAATAAATAGGAAACAGTGCAATAAGAACATGTAAGCGGAAGGAGAGTAAATAACGTGTAGTGCAATATAACAGATACATGATAACAAGATGAGAGATAGTAGAATATTGCGAGTGAGTGAGAGATAGAAGAATATTGGGAGAGACAAAGAAATAGATAGATAGAGAGAGAGAAGTACACAGGAGATAAGACAACCAATCAATTAGGGAGACTTTTATTGTCGGCCAATATCGATGTAATACTTCAGCCACTGAACTTATCTTTATAAATAAGTGGATAGCTCTGTACAGAGGGATGTTTAGGGTATGAAATACGAGGGTATACTAACAGTACACTACCATTGTAGTACCCCTGCACAGAGGGTGGGAAATCTGAAGGGAAAAATGTGAGAGTGAAAGGGACAGGGGAAAATTGTCAGCCACCTAGTCTTAAGATGGAACACGCTTGCTTGAGCACGGCAAATAGCTTCAAGGTCTGTTGGTATGAGGGATATGTTGTCAGAAATGGTGATAAGAGTGATATATGGCATATTTTTATTGTTGGGTTCAATTGTTTGGGACAATATTGATCAAAACTGTTGGGTTACTTGATTAGACTGGCATCTTAGAGCAATGGAGAGACTGAATAGTAAGTCGTATTGAATACAGAATCAATTATCTGACATAATGTGAAATAGAATCAGTCAAATGTTATAACAGATAGAGTGGATTGATAAATAAATCTAAAGATTTCAACTTTCTTTGTAGTTGTAACTTTTCAATTATGAAATAATCTTATATTGTAATGTTAGGCCCGGTTGCACAAAAGGTGGTTAAATTTTAACCGTGATTAATTTCACGAGAACCGATCAGAGAAGGTCTTTTTGATCAGACGGCTTCTCGTGGGATTAATCACGATTGAAATTTAACCGGCACTTATTGGTTTCAATTTTATTGCATAAATTCAATGTTTTTCACCCGTACATAGACTGAATTAAACAATAGAATCTGATATTATCGAGTTAAATCACATTCCTATCTAATATCCACCCTCATCACCAGTTCCTCATGTAATTCTCTCATCTTGTTCCTTGAAGAAGATACAAAACTCATCGCTGGAGCCCCTCTCAAAAATATCAAATCACTTTAAACTCGTCAACACAGCAACTGAATTGTTTTATGGTGTTTCCTGCAAGAGGTTCATCTCACAATTCATTTATCCTGTGAAACCACTATCAGTGAGTTTTTTCTCTGCTTATTTTTCAACAAGGGGAGATGACGAGCTACGGAAGGAGACAATTACTCCAGAGAGAGAAAGAGTGTTGCAAAGTGCTCCAAAGAAAGGGTCTAGCTAGAGTAAATTGCCCACGGAGTTTCTCTGCGAGACACTACTTTTTGGACGTATAAACTTCATCATCATCTTGCCTGTATTATCAGACCACCCGAAAAAGTGTGAGATACATTAAAGTGAATGGAGCTAGCCTCTCCCCACCCTTCATCACAACTCCCTCTCACTCCATCTTCATTTTTAAACTTCTTTTGTCGCCCCTCCGTGTGAAAATTGAAGTGGAACTGGAGGAAAAACGAGTGCTTTTCATTTTCCAGTTGTTTGCACATAAAAATCTCATGGTACACCTCGTCTCGATGTCGGAAATAATTTGGGAATAAAAGCTTTCTTTCCCTAGGCATTATCATGACGGCGTGTAATAATTTGTTGATCAGAGTTTTGTGTTGTGCTTCCCGTGAATGATTGTGCTCAGAGTTTATGATTTTGTTTGTAGTGTCTATTTCTTCATTTTTGTTTTATTCAAAATTATTTATGAAAACTTAGTTATAAGAGTCAGTTTCAGTTTCAGTTTCAGAGTCAGTTTCAAAGTATTATTTCTATGATTTCTTATTATTCATTTTTGTCACAGTCATCCAATTTCAGATGTTTTGCATGCATAAAATCAATCTGGTAAACAGCTGATTGTAGAACAAATAAACAGATGATTCTCATTACAGCATATTGAACAGTAATAAAATTGATAATATGTTTCCTTTACAGTCGAGTATGTTTCCTAGTTACGAAATAGGAACAGCAAAACTTCTACAAAAAACCACCTTCAGCGCTCCAGGTGGAAGTTTTGTCAACTTCCACAGAAATTCCTGATTCGAAATTTGTAATTTAGGTTATGTTTATAGAATGCATGTAGTAACGTCAGCACAAGCAGGAAATGTTTTCTATTTCTCGATTATTCTTCTTTAGATCATTATGACGAAAAATAGTGTACGTTACTTGGACGTGAACGTCTTTTGCAGTGCTCGAATGAAATTCTAGTCTCGGCTGACGCCTCGACTAGAAACATCATTCTCGCCTGCAAAGGGCCCCTTCCCATCCTTGTTACGTAAGATACTATTAGTTATTGAATTATCTTAATTTGTAAATCTACTTAGTGAACATATTTGAGGACTGAAAATTCTGTGAAGTAAAGAACTACAAGACTTAAACAATTTTGGACTATGTGTAACCTTAACCAAATTTGAGAGGAACAGCACAAGGTTACCTTATTTTTCTCTCTCTATCATTTTGATGATGTATTAATTGAAGAATAAAAAGTAAATAGAGAAATCAATACAATGGTCGGAAAATAAAAAACAGGCTATTGTCCAAACCTTCTTCTATTTCCCAATTTTGTCTCAAATTATTCCCACTAAGCCCGGCTAAGCGAGTGTGAATAGTGCCATTTGAATTTATTTGAATGATATATTCTCACTGTACAGGACACAGGTATACTAGGTATATTAGGTACTAATATGTGAAAACTAGAATTTTACATAGTACTCGTAATCAGTTTTTCATCCGTGTTCTGACAAATTTTCGTTGAGTGTAATAAATTATAGCGACGAATACTAGAGTTAATTGCCACGTGAGATATAGCGTTATCATTATTAGTAGTGGCCCGTGTGGAGAAGGTTGTTATCACACACATTAATACTGAATATCTCACTTTTGAAGTAGGAAAACGATAATGATTACATATGGAAGCCAATTAATGAAAAAGTAACTGATAAAGAGACATGATAAATATGTTGAATAGTGTCTTTCAAGATATTCCATATTGTGGTTGGAACTAGCAAGATTAAATTAACGATTTCGTTTTTATCTTCAAAAGCATTAAGAAATATATTATTGTTTTTGACGTGATGTAAGAATTAGGTATGCCTATTCAATTGAAGTCAATGATCTCATCATATTTTACATAACTCAACAAGAATATAGACTAGTTATCAATCTCAATTTTTCAATACAATAATTACATTTTCTTATAACAATGAGAGTAAAATTGGAATGGAATATCTTACGTCTTCAACACTCCTGATGAAAAATGAGCTCAATTAGGTTTTGATAATCATTTGGAGAGATGCATGATTCATGGAATTTTATCTTCATTCATACGTTCAATGTTCAAAACACTATAATTATAATATAATCATAATTATAACCAAGGAAGAAAAACTAGGCTAAGCCTGTTATAAGAAGTTGTTGTAATTAGGTTTTGATAATCATTTGGAGAGATGCATGATTCATGGAATTTTATCTTCATTCATACATTCAATGTACAAAACACTATAATTATAATATAATCATAATTATAACCAAGGAAGAAAAACTAGGCTAAGCTTGTTATAAGAAGTGGTTGTAATACAATAATCTTTGAAGATTATACAAATATCTTTCACAGAGATTCTTCATCCACCATTTATTTTCCTTATTGGATTCACTTTTATTGTACAAGAAGGCCTCTTTCATTTTTTTCAACTGTAGAAATGTTAATTTATAATTTATCTACCTCATTGAGATTCCTGATTATGAAGAGTCGTTAGTTGAATTTGTAACTGCCTTCAGTTGCTTGTTTTCTGGTATGGAAATGTGGCAGATTAATTATCATCTTATTTATCGAAATGAAATGTACAACACTAGTGAATAAGATTCGCCACCACTAAGGGCCGTTTGCACAGTCAAAGCTTGAACTGAATTTAATCAGCTGGTGGTTTAAACTCAAAATAAAACAAATAATAACAAATGAGACTTGATACGGATTTAATCCAGTTTAAAATGAAATTTAGTTTAAACTGTCACTGTGCAAACGGCCCTAAATCACCTAACAAGCTGGGAAAATATATTGATAGTGGAAGAAATAAAATAAACGGATTTTGTCTCATGGAATTCTATTCACCGTCAACACAATACCGAAATCAACAGAATAAAGGGTGTCTCGTCAAAAAGCAGAATTTCGTCAACCGAAAAAGAAAATGGCATTGGTTAATTCTCCTTTCTGTCACTCTCTTTCTCATCCTATCTACTTCTTTCTCCCTCCGACTCACTCACGCGCACTCACCTTCCAGCAACTTGCAAAGTTTTGTCTTTACTCTTTACAGTAAAAACCCAACAAACCCATCTCCGAACCACACCCTTTATCCTGTTTATTTCCCCCTTTCCCTGCCCTACCAACTCCTTCGCTTCTTCTCTTTCCTCTTCTTCTTCTCTGTCTTCGTATTCTTGTTCTCCTTTAATGCCCGCCGCAGTACTTTCTTCGACTCGGAATAATTCCCTACTAATTTCGTTGTACAACAAACAGCTTTCTTCTTCAATTTTCTTCTACAATACTCTCTTCCTATTCACCTTCTCTCCCAGCATCTGTTTCTCTCTCCTTCTATTCCCCAGTGGGCAATAGCACGTCAATTTTCACAGTTTGTTTCCTCTCTTATCATTTTCCTAACCTAGAATCTACAGTCAATTTTCACAGTTTGTTTCCTCTCTCATCATTTTCCTAGCCTAGAATCTACAGTCACAATAGGCTGTAGTTGAAAAATCAGCACAGTTAGTTCTGTAGACAATGATAATTCCGATTTAGTGTAGATTATAGTGGAATCGGAGACAAATAATACAAGTAAATACGTAGAACTTTAACAGTATCTTTACTCTATTGTCACTATAATATAAAATAGTGTATAGTATAGTTATAGAAATAGATTAGAATGCTTTAGCTAAAAATATAGCTATTTTCTGTAGCTATAGTTTGTATAGCTTTACATTTTTCAGATTGTTCATTCTATGATATAATGGATAGTGAAATGTATGATGATATGGGTTGATAGAATTGACTAACTCGGAGCTCGCTGATTGCATGTTGAACTGCTATATGAATCAATACTACACCGACCAGACCAGTTTTGATTCATACGGCAGTTTAACATGAAGTCAGCGAGTTACGAGTTAGCCAATTCTATCAACCCAATGAAGTTTATGTATAATTGACCGATTGTAGTGAGGTCTATGTTTCTACTCGATTTGCTTTTGTCTGTCTGTATGTAACGCGATTACGGCCAAACACGTTGATAGAATTCAATGAGATTTGGCAGGAATATTCCTTTTTTAACTGCGCGGCGATGTATACACAAGGTTTTTAAAAATTTTGCATTTTAAGGATAGTATGAAAAGAAGAAGGAATTCCTCCATACCCTGATATTACTATATATATCATCCACTTTGAAGATAGGATCAGACTATAGAATTATTCATAATCAATCAGCTTACAAGTGGATTATTCATTGCATGTATTACACAGATGTCTGGCCGTGTCCATTTCTGTAAGGTAGGGTTTCAATATTTTTTATGATGCGTGCCCATCAATATCAATATTCTCACATTTGAAAAACAAATAATTTAATAGGTGATGAAAATAAAATAAAAAATGACTACATGAACTGAATAATGCTGAAGAAATTATAATATTCTTGATTGAAAAAAAATAATTTTAAAATAGTTGAGAAATATTTTATCATATGAAAAGATTATCACGAATTGGATAAATCATCATAATATGGGATACAAATTCAAACGTGCACTGAGTTTATCAACATAAGTGAATTTTTGATCTTGGAGAAAACAAATAACAGTTTTTAAGAGTAAATTATGAATCAACTGTTTCAACTAGAACAGGGACATCAGATACTTGTGGATGAGAAAACTGCGTGAGGTCTACTGTTCACAGAACTACTAGTGTATAGTATAGTTGATCGAACAGTATGAGTTGTGTAGTGTAGTGACATTAGTATGTAGTATATCATACCTGTTTTAAAAATATATCAATCTCTTGTATTCATTATACACTGATTGTATCACCAAGTTCCAATCAATTCACTCATACATACCGGGATATATTGAATCACAGCTAACTCGTACTGAATTACTATAGAACTAAGTTACTATATACCTGTTATATAGTACCTGAGGCGGTGGAAAAAGAAAATTGGCCACTATGCCGTCTCATCAGATGCACTGGCTCTATGAAGAGAATCTTACTAAAGATGTATGTAATAAGTATATTGATGAATTTTTATCCTCAAAAGAACATTTATTTCATAATATTCATTGTATTCAAGTAAATGAGCATTCTAAACTTCATTTCTCATTCCTTATCTCCACACTTCCCTTCTATCATCAATCATCTCTCTCACTCTTCCACCTTAATTCTAAATTTGAATTTCAATTACGAACAATTCAAATTTTCCTCTCAGATCCTTTAGAGCGATAGCGCGGCAGTGAAACAAAGCAATTCCCCCGGAGACAATACAATATAAATACACTTCAAGGTAGAAAGCCTCCTAGGCTGCTCGAAAAGAGCATTAACATGGAGTGAGAAGTTAAGGAGGGAAGAAAAGGAGAAAAAGTGGAAGAAGAAGGAGGATCACAAAATTCCAACGTGCTAAACGAACCGCAAAAAGCAATAATCCCTGGCCACAGCAGGAATAAAAGGAATAGGAGTAGAAAGAGAGAGAGACGGTGAGAGAAACAGAGAGAGAAAGAGAGAGAGAGAGAGAGAAAAACAGAGAGATAAAGAGAGAGGGAGTGGGGGAGTGAAGGGATGTTGAGAGGAATCGTAAGAAGAGAAGGAGGGTGGATAAGTTACAGGAAGAATGGGAAACGAAGGAGTGAAGAGAAAAAAGGACAGAGAACTGAAGGAAAAGAACATCCTTCTTGCAGACTTTCCTTTGCGGATAAAATGAAGTGAAGCGAAAACCGTGGTAGGGGGAAGGAGGTAGAAGAAAAGTGGAAGCTGCAAGGAAATGGGAAATGGAGCTTGGAAGACCTTTCCTTGCTACGACTACTTTCGGTTACGTTAATTAAAGTTAATTAAAGAAGTCTCGTGGGGTATGCATAACACGCTGGAGGCAGAGGTGGGCTTTGGAGCCCCCTTAAGGTCGACTCAAGGAATGGGTAATCTCTGAACAAATTAATTGTCGAGCCATAAGCGAAGCGATACCGTTTTGGAGCCCCTACAAATCACCCCCTACCGAACCCCCCCCAGATGGCTTTTAGTTTTAGACTTTTGGATGTATACGCTTTTCAACCTCCACCTCTTCATCACCGGCCATGGTGACAAACGAAGTGGAAGAGGAAAAAGGAGGAAGAGGGAGAGAGATAATGATACAGCAGAAGGCAAGAAAGAGAGGGAAACTGAAAAAAACATTTGTCCTTTTCCAGGGTAGTCTTACTTACAGACTTTATCCTTTTCCCTATCATTAATTTGTAATAGGAGAGTTTTCCTGAATTCCTCTCACTTTTTCATTCTTCCTTCGCGAACTTTTCACCTTGACAAGATACCTTACGTCATATACTCCTCGCAATTTTTCTTCTCCTGAACACTCCAGTTTTCCCTTGCTCATCACAGGAAGTGCGTTCTTTCCTTCACCTCCGAAAAACGGTAGTAATTATGAGCCACTGATAATCTTCCATTATTGATGCATTATTGATTGGAGACTATGAGAAAGCTTTTGACAAGGTACAACATAATAGGCTACTTGAAATCCTGAAAGAGACTCAAATAGATGCATATGACCTTCGCCTGATAAGAAACTTGTATTATCATCAGAAGGCTACAGTACGGGTGAAATCAGAGTGTAATGAGGAGCTGGAAATTAAGAGAGGGGTTCGTCAGGGGTGTGTTCTGTCACCGCTTTTCTTCAACATTTATTCGGAGAAAATAATCAGCAAGGCCCTGGAAGATGGGACAGGAGGGATAAAAGCAAATGGCATACCCATCAACAACCTGAGGTATGCTGATGATACTGTCCTGCAGGCTGAGAACATAGAGGATCTCCAAAGAATGTTGAATAGTGTCATCACTGCAAGTAAGGAGCTGGTCCAAGTCTCAATGCCAGAAGACAAAGTACATGTATTTACTAAAATGCACCTCCTTTGGATGATCTCTTTGCTGGAGATGAGAGATTGGAGCGGGTAGATGCCTACACCATATCTTGGGGCCGGGTAACTTCTAACGCTGATCACTACACTGAAATTAAAATCAGGAAGAGAAGGCACGTGCTGCATTTATCAAATGAAGAGTTGACTGATATTCAAGATATAAACAAGGATCTCCGAATTCGTCTCCTTAAGTGTTTGTTTTCGTGTTCCGTTCTGTTATATGGCATGGGAAGAAGGACCTTGATAAATTATGTGAAAAGTGAATTCAAGCCTTTGAGTTTTGGACCTACGCAGAATGCTGAGAATCTCATATACGACCATGTAACAAATGAAGAGGTCTCAGAAGAATAGAGAAAAGGCCAGAGCTCATAGGTGAAATTAAGGAACGAAAATTAAAGTACCTAGGTCACATAATGAGTGGAAGAAATATGAAATATTGCACCTTATATGCAAGGAAGAATAACAGGCAAGAGATCAGGGGCAGAAGACGAATATCTTGGTTGCGCAACTTAGGGATGTGGTTCCAGTGTACATCCAATGACCTATTCAGAGCAGCTGTAAATAAAATTAAAATCGCCATCATGATAGCCAACCTCCGCCATGGAGACATGGGTACATGAAGAAGAAGAAGATTGATGCAGGATCACGTCTATTATAATGTATCTTCTCAATTAAGTTCCTATATGTGTAGAATCAAAACGACAGGTTTATGAACATCTAGTATTGATCTTGGTAGCATCATTCAGGAAGAGAATGACAGCTATAATTATTCGTGAACAACACACCCTGAATTCATTTTGAATTTTCATTCAAATCAAATCCATCAGTAACTAATCACTCCACTATTCTATTGACGAGTAGCCTAATTGAAATTACCGAAAATATGTCCTAAAGATCAATAATACGCAACCAGAGAAGTCGAAGTGAGGTTAGAGAGTAAAAAAATGTAACACTCTATGCATTCAAAGCATTCTACATTCTGGATAGAATGTATAAAATGAATAGAATGCTACATTCTATACTCTCTGAGTAAAGTTAGCGGATGCTGGTGGTTGGAAGAAAAAAGGAGAAAATTGGGAAATGAGAAGACCGAAATGATAATTATGGATTGATACAAAGAATTGAGAGCCGATAACAGGAGCTCAGGTTTCAATCAATGCTCATCGATACTCCTCCCTTGCAACAGTGATGAAGAGTGTAGAGGCATGCTATAAAAACTCGGTAATATCTTCTATATTTGTGAAGTCTACACAGTGGATATTATGAATCCTCGAGCATGGATTTGTCTGCAAGGATGAAAGGAGGTTGAAGAAATTACATTATTATAAACCTGTAGGTTCAGTTACAGTTTGCAGTCCACGGTAGCGTAGAATGAAAATTCCGTCTTGGTTGGGGAAGGTGGAGGAGAAAAATGGTGAATGTGCTGCATGAGGAGTGGTGGAAGGAGGAAAAATAAGGAGAATGTATTGGTAAAGAAGGAAGAAAATAGAGGAGAGGAGTGAAGTATGAATGCGAAAAAGCATTGAAATCGTCATGTTTATATGATGAAATTTCAGCTGAAACGGTAGACGAGTGCAAGTGTATAGGAGAGATTAAGGAGTGAGAAGAAGAGAAGAAATGAAAGAAGGAGAAAAGAAGAAGATGGAGAAGAAGAAAAAGAAGAAGAAGATAAAGATAAAAAAGAAGAAGAAGAGAAAGAAGAAGAAGAGGAAGAAGAAGAAGAAGAGAAGAGAAGAAGAAGAAGAAGAAGAAGAAGAAGAAGAAGAGAAGAAAAAAGCAGGTGATGAAGAAGATATGAAAGGGGAAAAAGTAAAAAGAAGAATATAAAAAGATACGAAAAGGGGAGAGGAGCAATAAAAATGGAAAGAGAAAGAAGACAGGAAAAAGAAACTCATGAGAGAGAAGGAATACGAGCGGGATAGGAAGCGAAATAATGAATATTTGGATAAATAAAGACGTAGTACTGAGCAAGTTGTTAAGGATAAGTTCCTTCAGGGGGAGGAGGCTAAGGTTACTTACTTCTTGAATGAGAAAATTTGATATTAGTGTTTTGGAAGGTGGATAAGGGTGGTAAGGACTCAAAAAAGGGGGCTCTTCCACTTCCCCCCTCACATCTATTCATTCTCCATCTCACTCCTTCTTCTTTTACTTCTTAGTCTCCTCCCAACGTAGCAGTAAAAAGGTTATAATGAAATCGCAGAACTTTTGTTTTATTGTACTTTCTTTATGTATTATATTTTACTGTGTGTAGTTTCTGTTGTTATTATTATTTTGAAGAGAGGGGGAAGAACGGGTTATGATTGTTTGTATGGGGGGAAGGGGGAACACAGGGTGTTCCCAAAAGGGGGGTGAAACTGCCACCGTGGAATTCGCATACGAATGACACAGTTAGGCGACATCATATTTACAGTTTTCTCGAATGACCTTCTCTCAACTCAGTTACTCTATCACTCTCTCTCCCTCACTCTCACACTATCTCTCTCTCACACTTTCTCTTGCTCTCTCCCTCCCACTCTCTGCGTTGTTTTCCAACCTGCCACTGAGAAGAGAGAGATTCCGATAGCTATCCTTATTTTTGAAAACATTTTCCGACCACCCATTCTCCCCTGCCTTCTGGCTCACACTACATGATGTATCCTCTTTCAAAGTTTTTTACTGCATTCACCCGACTGGTACCTCATGTGATTTCGTCCTTACTTATTTCTTTGTCACGTAGAAATTCTATATTCTATTATTCTATATTCTATATTCTATATTCTATATTCTATATTCTATTCTATATTCTAATTCTATATCTATATTCTATATTTATATTCTATATTCTATATTCTATATTCATATTCTATATTCTATATTCTATATTCTATATTCTATATTCTATATTCTATATTCTATATTCTATATTCTAATTTATATTCTATATTCTATATTCTATATCTCTATTCTATATTCTATATTCTATATTCTATATTCTACTATGTAGAGGACTTCTGCAGACTTGGCATTAGTACATTTTATGGTATTCTCGTTATCGGTCTGTTATATATGTAAGAAGGAATGGTGATCGTTTTACAACTGTAGGAGCTAACCACAATTATTCTACAAGACATGGTACCAATTTGCTACTTCCCCAACATCGTCTTGCCTTGTCTGAAGGGGATATAATGTCACTGGTATTAAAATTTATAATAAATACCAGATAGCTTGTAGTCGATTAATAATGATGCTTTGTTCAAAAAAACCTTAAAAAGTTTGTTGTAGAAGGAGAGTTTTACTCATTGATGAGTTTTTGTCTGGCTGACTTTTCTGACCTTTTATTATGTTAACTAAATACAAAAACATGTTACCTATGTGTATATATTGTACTTATGACGACTGCGATATACAGACATTTCTTGTTATTGTATTTATGCAGAAAATAAAGAATGGGAAATATTCTATATTCTATATTCTATATTCTTTGTTCTCGACATATACTCTCCCAATCAGTCTTTCTCTTCTTCTCTGTTACACTCTTGTTCTCATGTCTATATATGCTATCCTTTCCAATCACCATAGAAGTATTTCTTTTTTCTATAGGTTCTGAATTGAAACTTTCAGTTCTACTTTTGTGTTTTTGAATTGTGTGAAGTTTATATACATGATAGTGGACTACTATAATTTTTTCGGAGCCAGTTAAGGTGCGTACAGATATACGCGCCTCCAACAAGCTCCGCAATCGCTCCATGCAAGCTCCAATCGATTTGCTTGAGCGAAGTCTGTACGCATCTTTACACACACATATAGTGAGGTCCCCTTATAATGGCAGTGGTTAAAGATATGAGAATAGCGATGACGATTCTCTGCATTAATTAATTATATTTCTACACTGTCAAAAACAAAATTGGCATCGTTGTGGACCTAGAAACGGATAGTACCACCGGCTTTGTCGAATGATAGACAAGGATAGCAATTCCAAAGTTGATCAAATACTGTCATTATAACGTGGACTTCACTATAGATTTTTGGACGTTCGATTTTTTGCCGTACTTATGAATTCTAAGAGATAAAAGGAACTTGACAAACATCATCTGTTTAATCTGATAGAAATTCATGATTATGGCAAAGAATCGAACGTCCAGAAATCTATGTGTGTGTGTAACTGGCTAAATGTGAGTTGATAAAACAATGATTATCAGAAGTTTTGTAAACAATTATTCAATAGAAGGTTATATTTCAATGACTTGAAGGAAAATTGAATGCATATGATTGTGAGAACCCAGTTTTAAACAACAATTTTTGAGGAATCATAAATCTCTGTCGCATAACTATTCATCTGCCCTGTCATGTACAGCCATCTTAATTGATAATGAGATTTGAGAACAAAAGTACAATCATTAACATCAATTTTTCAAACCTAAATAGAAACAAAGGTACAATAAAAATTAATTTTTCAACCCAAATACGGCAAAAAGACAAAGGTATGAATCAATTTTTCAACCGAACATGAATGCTAATGATTGGGTGCCCAATATCATTAGGATTTATCCAAATACAGGGGAGATACAGTGAATACAAATGTAGGAAGCCGTAGTGAATTTTGACAACGGATGATAAATCAAACGAAAATACCGAAATGAAAACAAACACAAATAAAGGAACGATAGATATGCTTATAAATCAATCGAAAGTATATATCAAAACGTAACGAACAAAAGATCATGAATGATTGTGCTGAAAGAGATTCACTCCAAACTGACAGCATTTGTTTAGAATACACAATAATGCTTATAATTCAACCAATGCTGACAGTTTTAAGTTGAACTGATCATAGTGACTCTCTATAATCAACGTTTTGTTTGGTCATGAGGCTTATGACTGATACATACACTAATACACAGAGAACTTGCAACGCATTCATTTGAAATGGAACGGTGTGTATCTTCATTTGATACACATGCACGCGAACAAGTGAATATGTGATTATTTGGTACAATGTACTAAATACTCAGAGAATTTGCAACTCTTTCATTTGAAATGATACGATGTGTATCTTCATTTGATACACACGCACGTGAACAAATGAGTATGAGATTTGATACAATATACTAATACACAGATAATTTGCAACGCTTTTATTTGAAATGATACGATGTGTATCTTCATTTGATACACACGCTTGCGAACAAGTGAGTATGAGATTATTTGGTACAATGTACTGAATACTCAGAGAATTTGCAACGCATTCATTTGAAATGATACGGTGTGTATCTTTGATTCACGCGAACAAGTGAATATGAGATTTGATACAATCTACTAATACAGAGAGAATTTGCAAACACGTTCATTTGAAATGATACAGTGTGTATATTCACTTGATATAACCGCATGCGAACAAGTGAGTATGATATTTGATATAATGTACTGATACACAGAGAATTTGCAACACGTTCATTTGAAATGATACGGTGTGTATCTTCATTTGATACACATGCACGCAAACAAGTGAGGATGACATTTGATACAATTTACTAATACACCAAGAATTTGCAACACGTTCATTTAAAATAAAACGGTGTGTATCTTCATTTGATACACACGCACACGAACAAGTGAATACGATATTTGATACAATATACTAGTACTAATAGACAGAGAATTTGCAACAACAGGTTCATTCGAAATGATACGGTGTTTATCTTCACATGATACACTCGCACACGAACAAATGAATATGAGAGGGAGTGGAGGAATAAATAAACAATGATTAATCACTTTCAATTCTGATTGGAGTTCAGTGTCGTTGATTCTCTCCTGTTTGTGTGTGTTTGTTAGTTTCTGGTTTCTCTTTCACTTCTTCATCATTCGTGGTTCTCCTTTCACTTCTTCCTCATTCGTGACTCTATTTTCACTTCTCCTTTATTTGTTTGAATGTCTCTATCACTTCTCCTGTAACCCCGTGTATGGAATAAACTTTCAATATTTATGTAGGTCTGTCGTGATTGGGAAAGTCAGATTGGTGATGAGTTAATACAGGTCCAATTTTGAGAATCAAAGCCTAAAAAAACGACAGTGGAGTGAATTGTAGAGTTTAGTATCTACTTTTGAACAATCCACGAAGCTTGGGGAAGTTTATTATCAATCAGTCGATAGTCAACTAGATTGTAAGATTAGAGATTACAGTTTGGTATTCATTTGTGAACTGTCATTCATGAAACTGAGAGAAATTTACTATCAATCAATTTGAAAACTAGTTTACGTGTTCTATATGAAGATTGTTATTATCAATTCATATGAAAGACTTTGAAACCTTAACAAGGGCCTAGGATGTTCAAGATTATGAACACCAGAAAAAAGTAGACTAATGTCTGTTATGAGTGATAAAATAATATATATTCCAGCTAACTAACATGCAATTTTTAAGACCAAGATGAACGGCCAGAATACAAAAAAGATGTGAAACTCTGAAGTATTCCATCATCATTAATTTATTATAGATTTGGACCAATTGGATGGCTCAAAATCATATCGATGATCATGTATGATGATTTATGTAGAATATTTTAGTTTATAAACATCTTACAGGTAGATACAGCTTGATAGAGTTGAAATAGTTTAATATCAATTAGAGTTGAAGGAAAAAATGGGAAAAGCCTTGTGTTTAGATTGTCTCATTGATTATTATAGAATATTACAAAGCATGAACTTTGGAGCATTGTCACTATTAAACAAAAATCTGATAATTTTTCAAAATCTGTAACAAGACAAAAAAGAAGATCAGAGACGAAAATGACGATAAAACAGCATAAGTAAAACAAGAAAATCAAACTGAAACAAAACAATCGAGAGAACAGCAATCATAAATTCGAAAAATACGGGGAAGAGGAAGAGACGAATTGACGATGCATAAACAACTAGAAAACAAACAAAATTGAACGATTGGAGCCTAAAACCGATGTCAATTGATTCTTCATTCTCAGTGAAGCGCGGGGAGAGGGGGAACACGGGATTTGCAACCAATAGCAAACACTGATACAACACTGGTCAAAATTTGAAGCCCCCTCGACCCCTCTAGTACCCCTTTTCGCCCCCTGAATTTTGTTCCAGGGTACACAACTTTTCATCAGGCATTGATTTCAAGCAACGAAATTGACACACATAACCGTAATACAAGCTGACAACGACCATAAATATATCTGTATCTATTGTGTATTGTGTGATATTATAAGCATTGTGTATCTGTAGCCGAAGCCATAATAAACAAATGCTCATTACGTAGGCTGGAAGAGGGAGAGAGAGGATGAATATGAGAAGAGAGATTGATAGGTATGAGAGAAATAGAGAACAGTGGAGTGAGAGAGAGAGGAAAATGATTGGAGGAAAGGGTGTAAAAGTTTCTTATAGATTGTGAACCATGTTGAAAGAATATGTTTCGTTTTTCGTATTTTTTTGAAAACTATTTATCAAATCCTTTGGACCGTATATTCAGGATCAATAGCGTTAAATTATAATCCTGGTTCAAACTATCAGCTGACCAAATCAAAACACATTATATATGAATGTGACGAAAACTTGATTTAATCCTGGATTAATTCAAACTTGGTTTTAGTTTTAACTACTATTGAGCATACAAACCAGAGTGTAATTTAATTTGTTTTAAAGTGATTTTCATTAAAAAAAAATGGTGAATGAAACGTAATTTGGGACAAAGACTAGATTTCAAGCGTTCATTTTCTGAATTTGATTACTATATTCGGGAGGTGCTTCCTCTAGTGTTATCGTACATTGAATAAATGAAATAGCATCTCTTATATCTTGAGACATTTCAGACAAAAAAGAGCGTTTTCATACCAAGGTTTATCCCTCTGTTATAAACTGTATTTTAAACTTTCTCTCATATCAAGAGCTATTTTCTGTCAACTTCATTGTTCCTCCACAAAAACCTGCTGAATTCTGCCCAAATTTTACGACTGGAAACCTCAATGAGTCACTGAATTTCGAAGCTCACTATTGTCAGATTTATATCGAACTGTCAGCATTGATGCTATTTATAAGGAATCCTGTCAGATTGAAGTGAAACACAGTTTGAATGACAAACTTTCATCAAAATTCGCAATGAAATACACCGTAATAAAGCGTTTGGAACGAATAGATTTATGATACACACTGATGCAACGATAATAATTCATGCGTTGAGAGCTCATTAACCTTCTTATATTCGTTCAAACAGCGTTGGACTAAATCAAAATAACGTTTCTTACGAACATAATAACCTTCGTAGAATGTATTAAATTCGTACTGGTCTAAATCATTTCCAATTTTATCATTTTAACATCTGGCAGGAGTTTAACGATGCATGAGTTTTGATTCAATGTAAGAAATTTATCTGGTGTTCGGACACCATGAATCACAGCTAGGATCTGTGCTCGCTTACAGCATGACGAATGTTGTACACTTTCTACTTGAGCACTCTATTATTTTGTTGCTCTAAGCAGTGGCGGGGAGTTCTCTATTATTTTGTTGCTCTAAGGAGTTGAGAGCCAGATTTTCCGAATTCATAACCGCTCGGACGTAAGATAAGTTACGACTGAAGAAAATTGTCGCTTTTCTCGAAAGTTTCGAACAGATTTTCTCCTTTATTAATCTAATAACATTAAAGCGTACATATTTCAACAAGCGTGCATACAAGTGCCGGCTGTTGGAAAACTTGGGAAAGTTGAAGTTTCGACTGGAAAATGCGAAACGAAGGTGAAATTGAGATACAGAGAAAAGCGAGTGGTTGGAAATAATTCAGAAAGGGTGTCGGGGACCTTGTTTCACCCTTTCTGACGTCTACAGCTTCTTGTATAATTCATTATTCACATTTTTGTCAGCAAGCCTCTGTAAGGTTCATTTTCATAATTCATCGTGCAATATGTTCTCACTTGGTTTTATCGTTGTCAGCGTCACCTACAATTATTATACTGTTCCCTGTTCATGTTTACACGTTTTTTTTACTGGAGCGTTTCCTTCTTATCTTATTCTTCTTCTTTTTTTTTCTTCTTCTTTTTTTCTTCTTCTTCTTTTTCTCCTTCTTCTTCTTCTTCTTCTTTCATCTTCTTCTTCCTCTTCCAATATATACAAAAATTATTCCAAAAAGTAGGTTATGTCCCATCCAATTGAATTCAGGTCAAATTTTCAGTCAAATATTTGAAAACAAAAAGTTCCAATTTAGATTGTTTACAAACAAAATTGAATATCAAAATAACACTCACCAATCACTTAGAACTGTAAATAATGATCAACTTTGAATATATGATATACAATCTCATGTCAACAAATCAGATTATTTGATCGAGTCAAATTAAATTCTAGATTTCTCGTGAGATACGGTAAGCTAATCGATTACACAGCTGATCTCCCACACAGGCACACTCATCTTCTGTTATCGACAGACGACAAAATTATAATCTGTCTTTCCAAGGATGAATTATACTTTTCATGTCCTTCAGCGAGTTTTCCCAGGAATGAGACCTAGTGCAATCGAATGTTTGTATCATAAGCCTACTATGTTCAAAATTTCGTGAAAATCGCAAGAGCCGTTTTCGAGATCCGTTGAACATAAATGACCAGATATAAAAATACTAGCCGTCAGGCTCGCTTCGCTCGCCATATCCGTCTAGCCAGGGGGCTCTGCCCCCTGGACCCCCGACTGGATCGTCTAAGAATGAAATCAGCAGGCTTCGCTCGCCTGCATTTTCCATTTGAGCATTTTTAGCATAGGTTAGGACGATCCAGTTGGGGATCCAGACTAAACGGATATGGCGAGCGAAGCGAGCCGGACGGCTAGTAATATTCTGGTCATAATATTCCCAGGAATAGCTCTGATTGAAGTAGCAGTGCCCAATCAAATTCTCCATGATAAATGCATTTCAATCTTCAACTTGGTGCCAACCTAACAAAGTCAACTCAAGTTAATGCCAAACTGACAAAATTATTGATTTAGTTACCAGTTAACAACTGTTTCGAATAGGTACTCTCTCTAGATTATAGTTCTATATTAACATGGTATGGACATTTTTCGATTATAATAAAGAGAATAAGAAGAATATACATGCTAAAAGACGAACTTTAAACCCTTGAAAACCACCCTTAGAGTTAAAATATTGCCAAAAGATTTCTTAGTGCGCCTCTAAAGGGCCAACTGACCATACCTACAATTTTGAACGTATTTGGTCCGGTAGATTTTAGTTCTGCGTGTGAGTGAGTGAGTGATGTGAGTGAGTCAGTTCAGTAAGTGTGTGCCATTTCGCTTATATATATATATATATATAAAGAAATTGCTCCCTTATATACGATAATAGGATTAATAGCCACTTACTTGTAGAAAACGTATGTTTGCTAGTCGCAGGTATTTTTTCAATATTATGACCTGAATCTGTGAATTGATATCAATAATATACATGGGCAATATTCGAAAAGTTCACATAGAATATTTTCACTTATCTAGATTCTGATTTCCAAGGTCTATCACATTGAATCCAGCAGCCTC